>NC_049202.1:7087136-7147136 GCF_013347855.1 Anguilla anguilla
CAAAAGGGAAATGGCATCATAAACAGTATTTTTTAGCTAGCTAGTTACATTAAATTCAGATTTAGCAGCGATGCTAAAAAGGACTGCTCTCCGGCTAGCCCTATTAAAAGAAAACTGTAGATGTAAGTGAACAACGCTGGCAAACCCACTATCATTTTACAGTTAGGTTTCATAGGTAACTACAAATAACCCTCGGTGTGACAAGCTAGCCAATTTAAGACTAGCCAGCTAGAAATTCAATTAAATTTACCGCCCTATACGAACTCTAATTATACGACAAATACAGCGCAGTGCATGGGACGGTGTAGTGTAATGAATGGGGATCTGGGCTCGTAACTCAAAGGTTGCGGGGGTTCGATTCGCTGTAGGTCGTACCTTTGAGTAAGGTACTTAACCCGAATTGCTGCTGTAAATATCCGGCCGTATAAATGGATTTTATGTAGAGGATGAAACCCGTGGTGAGTCGCTCTGGATAAGGGCACCGGCTGCACGGCTAAAATGCAAACGCACCGCATTTGAACACGCCGGACCAGAGAAAGGGCCAGAGAGTAGCACGTTTTGGAAAAGCCACAGGCCTGCGTTACTTCCTCTGATATCAATGGCAGTGCTCTGGGGATAACGCATCACAGCTCCCCCTTTCCCATTCGGTCCGCTGCCCAGAATGGCGGCTCTTGCAGCGGGCTCCCCTCGGAGTTACGGGTCGCGGCTTCCCCCAAACGACCGGCTGACCGGACCCCTCAGACCGCCAGATAGCCGACGTCAGCGCCAAGGAAACGTGAAACCGCCGGGCCCATGCCTCGGTTCCGCCTCTCTCTCTTTTGCCCTTAGCCCTTTGATAGGGCAGATTTTTTGGAATGTTTTTCCAAGTCGGTCTTCTGGAACTCCGTTGCCTTCAGTCACCGGTAGCGACTGTTGCACGTCAGCGTTAGAATGTTCAGTTACGAACGTTCTACACACTTATTTGTGACCTCACACCTAAAAAAAAGAGAGTAAGGAAAAGATTCTAATGAGATAAGCCCCTCCCCACCACCCCTGGTAAGATGACAGGAGCTTTATTTACCATACCCTGTGAAAGGGGGGATACTGTTTTCTTACATCACGGTAATTGTCTTGTTATTACCGCCATTGATGTCTCCCACGAGCCCTTTGGAGCCCTCGGGCCGAATGTGTTTGAATGTTGGGGGGTTCGGAAACGCGAGACGATCTCCCAGCATCAAAGAGACGAGGAGGGGGGCGCTCCGGGGCCCCCGAAAACCGCTTCATCTACCCGGCGATGCGAGCAGCCAATTGCGGAGGGCTTCATACAGAGGCTGCTCTATTTCAGGCGCTGGGCGTCCCGTTACAGGGAAACGCACACTGCAGGGGAGGGACCGAGGGATTCTTCCAGTGTCCTCTCTGCAGTGATCAGCTGAGCAGACTCTATGCATGCACACACATGTATGCACACACACACACGCACACGCATGCATGCATGCACACGCATGCACGCACGCACACACATGCATGCAAGCATGCACGAACCCACATGCGTGCACAAGCACATGCACGCACACGCGCACAGGAATATACGCACATGCTCATTAAAAACATACGCATGCACATCAAAACAAATGCACAAATACACCCACATCAGGCACACATGCATACAAACAAGCAAGCATACATGCATAAACAAACATATCAATCCATGCACTTACACACACACACACACACACACACACACACACACACACGCACACACCCGGGTGTCCAGGTGCTCCTTGGAAACAGAGGCCTGTCTATCTGGATACGTTTGGCAGGCCACACAGAAAGCCCAATCAGAGAGTTGGCCGCTTACAACCCATCTACATGAAAATAGGCTGAGCCCTCATCTTCCACAAGGGATCCCATCAGAAAAAAATAATAAACAACCCACAAAAAGCCACAGAATAATCAGCAAGCTTTGCGTTTGAGTTCACCTCAAAATGTTTTATGAGAAATAAATGCGCCCTCCCTTAAGGACAAACCACGCTAAACACGAAACAACGTCAAGAGTTAAATCAGCTCCAGCCGTGAACATTCTATTTGGGTAGAGTGTAGTACATGAACGACCTCGACAGCCCACAAATGACCTCTGTTGGAGTTTAATTAACGCAGAGCCTTTTTACTGTCGGCCCCTGAGAGGCCGTAGCGTAGCCTTCGGTACGCTGAAGTGCTCAGAGCTTGCGCACCTCTCTGGACCTGCTAGCACACCGTGAGTTCACAGCAGGGGCCCAGAACCCCGCAGAAACCCACAGGCCTATTTCGAGAACTACAAACCCAGCCCAACTAGACAACGCCACTCCCATTTTTACATTTGTGCCTCTTCTAAGTTTCCTGCTCAGACGCCAGACAGAAAACAAAGGCCCTCCATCTTGGGTTAGGTTAAAGACAAAGAAAGACTTGCTGGATTTTTTTGCACTGGTGAGCGATTGCATCGTTCCGTAAATTGTGCAGAGTCAGGTTCCTCCTGCTTGACCTTTAACCCCCCTTCCCCCCCCCCATCTCCTCAGTTTTCCACCAAACCCACAAATAGATAGCAGGGCGATGGGAGGGGGGCAACTGGCCACTTCTGATGCAACAAGGAGAGATATAACCATTAGCACCTTAACCCCCTGGCACCCCCCCCCCCACCCCCGCAGCACTGCTGACCGTGACCTACCAACCTTTACAGAAAGGGAAGATGATACTGTATACTGAAAATATATTTTTAAAATATTTTTTAAAATAGTATCAAGATATGGCAACCCTTCGCAATATATAGGTAAACATCAGATGAGATATTACATATAGAATATGTAATATTATAGCACATATTATATGCAGTACATTCTGTTTCTATAGGGAAACTGAAGCAGGGAGTTGGCAGCAGAGGAGTAAGAGAAGTCCAGAGCAAAAATAAATCCATCCATCCATCCATCCATCCATCCATCCATCATCTATCCCTTTTTTTCCTACTTAGGATCATGAGGGGGCTGGAGCCTATCCCAGCATGCATTGAGTGAGAGGCAGCAATACACCCTGGACAGGTCGCCAATCCATCGCAGGGAAGTGGAAAAAAATAAACAAACAAGTTAAAAAAGAAACTTGTGTTCTTTGGCAGAAACGTTCTCCGGTCACGGTGAAGAGGAGCGTCAGCAAGTGCACTCTCCTTTTTTTTTCCTTTTTTCTTTTTCGGCAGTGAACTGCTGAGGTCACAGTGGGCCGAAAAACAGGGGAATGGTGTCGTCAGCAAAGCCAGGCCCGCGGCTACAATACGCGCTTTGTCTCCACGGAGACAAAGCCGTCGGTCTGTTTGTGTTTGTTTTTTTCTCCCCCCACCCCCCTTGCAATTGCATCCTGGGAGTTTCAAAGGGGGCGATGGCTCGTTTCAAAAAAAAAAAAAAAAAAAGCCCTTTGTTTTTCCATAAACAATCTTGCACTGTTGTGACTTTGGGGGATAAAAGAGTTGTTATGGTGAGAGACAGAGAGTGGCCCTTCAGTGCGAAGTTCAGTCACATGAACAGCTGAAAATATCGCAAGCAGGGAGAGGTGACGTGGGCTTCACTGTGCTTTAAGTCATGAGCTCGGAGGCTAACATCTAATCCAGTGCTTTTAAAGAAAGAGTTTAGCAGCAGGAAAAGAACTTCTTACTTGCTTCCTGAGATTTCAAGAAGGCCAATACGTTAGATCTTCGTAGATGTATTTTCGTTGTACGAGGGTAAGAAACAGTGTATAAGCGGTGTGCTGGATGTCACGAAATGAGACCTCCGAAATTTTATTCATCACTTAACACACCTTGCTCAAATCAGTTCAATTAGCTCCCCGTGGCTCATGCTTAACATTGCTTAATTAGATGTTAAATGTCACTAAAGCACCAAAGTCTCGTTATGGGGGGGGGGGGGGGGGGAAATGAGCAAAAACAGTTCAGATAATTTATCTCCAACGGCGTACGGACGAGGGCTGAGGACGCTGGGCGTAGCCGAACGTGTTCGTTTTCTCAGAGCCAGTGCCAAAACAGGCCATCGCGACGCGGAATGAGGAGAAAATTACAACGTCAAACCGCGCGTGAACAGGAGCGAAGAGACGTGATTAATAAAGAAAAATCCACGGCGGTCTTTTTCCATTAATGTGACGAATTAATTTCAGAGCCCAGGAACAACGCAGGAAGGACGGCGGCACGACTGGCGTATATATTCTGAGACGGCGAAAGCGGGAGAGGGATTTTTTTTGGCAGGTCGTTGAAGGTAACACAAGCGGGCTTCCTTTTTTACGCGTCCGCGCAGGGTTTCCGCGACCTCACGTCGCGGACGGTGACAGCCGGCTCCAAGTTGCGAGCGGCGAGAGGTCAAGCAGAGACCGCACGCGCACGCGCCGCGAACGCGACGGAGCGGTTTCACGGTCTGTGCGTGCCGAAACAAAACCAGCCTGGCCTTAACTCCGACGCGGCTGCGTGCCGGGGGGAGCCAAATCTAACACGAGCGCGCTCCCGTCGTTCGTTTGTTTGTTTGTTTGTTTGTTTGCAATTTGCTTGAATATGCCAGTCCTATTAATGTTGGAAGCATTTTTTTAAAAAAATTATTTTTAACTACAGTCGGCTCTGCTATGTTTGAGCGGGGAAATAAAAGGGATTCTTTACATGTCCTCCGATACAAAGGCAGGATGATCTTACACGAGCCTGAGCTTAAAATAACTACTCCAATGTGACAGCTGCTGTCATAAATCCTGAAACACACACACGCAGACAGACAGACAGACAGACACACACCCTTGCTCACACTTGCACACACGTGCTTGCACACACTCGCACATAACACACATATGCTTGCACACACACACACACACTCATGTGTGCACATACATCTGCTTGCATATTCACACACTTGCACACATTCACACATAATAGACACATGCTTGCACACACACACACACACACACACTTGTACATACACACACACACACACACACACACACTTGTACATGCACACACAGACCCACACACGCTTGTACATGCACGCACACACACACTTGTGCATGCACACACACACACACACACGTGTACATGCACACACACACACACACACTTGTACATGCACACACAGACCCACACACACACACTTGTACATGCACACACACACACACTTGTGCATGCACACACACACACACACACAGACACACGCACACACACTTGTACATGTATGCACACACACACACACACACGTGTACATGCACACACACACTCACACACACACACACACACACAGACACACGCGTAACACACACGGACACACACACACACACTTGTACATACACAGACACACACACACACACACACACAGACACACGCGTAACACAAAGAACAGAGACCTCCATGGGCGAGATGATGGATCTGTCTGAGCGAAGGGAGCCTAGAATGACAGCGGGAAACCTGACGCGCCCGGGCCGGCTCTCAGCCTCTCCGGGGGGGTCATGTGACAGACACGCAAGGATTTCTGGGATTTTTTTTTTTTTTTTTTTTTTACGGGGGGCTGTCCCGTCCCAAGGTGAAGATATCCCCCCCGGGGACACAGAGCTCACCCCGTTAAGCACACTGCAGGCTCTAAAATAACAGCCCGAATCAGCGCTTTTTTATTCGCGGCGTCCAAACAAGTTTAGACACGGCAACAGCTGTCGCCAAGCTCGGAGGAAAAGATCAGAAATACTTTTCTCGAAATGACAGCCAGCTAAAGTT
This sequence comes from Anguilla anguilla, assembly GCF_013347855.1. Taxonomy (NCBI): domain Eukaryota; kingdom Metazoa; phylum Chordata; class Actinopteri; order Anguilliformes; family Anguillidae; genus Anguilla; species Anguilla anguilla. The sequence goes on from NC_049202.1 coordinate 7,092,865, forward strand.
AGCATGCTATAGTTAGCGCACGGACTCCCCCTCCCCTCAGTCTGACAATGGAGCCGGATCCGCAAGGAGACCATTTCGTTTCTATGGGACAGTGGGAAAAGGCTTTTCCCCCCAGAATTCCAGGGGAAATAAAACATTCTCTGAACGATTACCCTTCCTGCAGCTCCAAGATTTAAGCTGCAAAATATTAAAGTCAGTGTCAAACTTGCTTGGCAGACAGGAGGTGAAATACAATAAAACGGAAAGAGGAATTAAAACACAACTCTGATTCAACACTGGTAGAGTAGCTTTTTAACAGGCGTTGACTCAAATATTAACTCTGTTAAGAGTCGAATTAACAGCATAGATGTTGCTATGTCCTAAAGATGTTGATGTGTTTTTTTTTTGTTTTGTTTTTTTAAGATGTACAGAGTATACAACAATATACAGCATTATATTATTAACATACTGGAGAATGTATTATAAACATATTCCACAGCAATATTTTTGTATTTATTCTGAAAGCAACAATAATTTTTATATTTGCTCGTATATTTTGAAGCACTTCCAAAGCATGAAGATACATTTAAATTTTGATGTGCGATGAGTATATTCCATCCCCATGGGAGAAAGGTATCAGACACAAAGCAAGGAGGAGTGTGGATGTGTCATGAGCCCTGATACAGGGGGAGTATGTTCTCAGCTGGCACTCACCACTCTGGCTGTCTGAGCCATTGCTCATCCCAAATCTGAGCCTACAGGCTTCAGCAGGACCTGCGGTTCCGTCTGTGGCCCCCAACGCTGGGAAAGTATTCACCCCAGGAATATACAACCCCCCCCCCCCCAACCTACCACCCCCCACCTACAACCTCCCCCCACCCCCCCCCCCCCCCCCCCCCCCCAAAACCCCATGCAAACCTGGAGGGCCACGAGTACAAAGCACATTTATCATTAGCGGATTTCGTCGTCAAGACTATGCAATTCAGACACACTCGACGGCCGTCACCATGGACTATGCTACCTTATTCTTCCTGTATTTGGCTAAGCTCCGTTGGCCTATGAAATGTCTCGAGACCTAATTGGTCAACCACAACGGATGGCTCATCCTTGTTTGATCTCCATTGTCTGTTTTTTGGCCAAGTAAAAGATGTGGAGCAGCTTTTTTGTGGTTTGATTGTACTGTCCCACTCCTATTCATGAAGGGGAGAGAGGGAGGTGAGGAACTCACGGATGAGAAAACTTCGCAAACTGAAGGTCGTCGCACACCTGCGCTCAGGTTAAAGATCGATTGACGTGCCAGTCCTCATCTCTCAGCCAATTTATTGCAGAGGAGAAAAAATACTTTTCAAAACAAGAATAAGAGGTTTGGTATCACCTTGGCCTAGTTTTTTTTTTTTTTTTTTCCCGTCTGCAGAGTGAACAGAATTTTAATTAGCACCTCCGCTGATCAAGTGAAAGAACTGTGTTACGAAAATGAATGAGACAGTGAGAGAGAGTGAGAGAGAGAGACGAGAGATGGAGAGAGAGAGAGAGACGGAGAGAGGACACCGGGACTGCTGAGAGACGGCCAGATTATTCCGGGGCGAGATTTCGATCTTTTCCCCAACGGAGACCGACAAAATTATTCGCTTGTAATTCGGGAATGACTATGGCGCTTCCACCGGAGGGGTTCACGCGAGAGCAACGATCGGTTCTCTTAAAATGCCGCGGCCCCCTTCGTTACGACAGTACGCTTACAATAAAAATAGATCTGATTTAATGTGCCTCGCTCAGACTCAAGGTCACTGTACATCAAAGTGAGAAAAAAAGGAAATCGAAATTGAAAGCAAATATACTGCAATATACTGTTCTTGAGCAAACATGACAATACATTGACATGCACTGGAAAATATATTTAAGCTATCAACGTGCAGAAAATAAAAATATTTTTGTTGCAAAAAAGAACAAGCTGACCCAGAACAGGGCCGTGTCATCAACAGTATTAAATAGCTCCTCGGGTTTAAAGAGTTTGTGGTCAGCAACAGTGCGTGTCCCTTTTGCATTCGAGGGTGACGGCAAAAAATTAAGGTCATGAATTCGTATCGGGTGAGGTATTTTTAGTATGGGGAGAGGTTTAGGCTATGGCCATTCAAACAAAAAATGTAGGTCATCACGCTAAGCTGCTCGACGGCAAGGTGAATCGAGCGAAAGACGAGTCTTGTTCTGCCATTGTTCACGGGCTGACAATGCAAAGCGTACAATTGGAGCTTACGGTTTATTTTTAATTTCAGTGAGCCTCTGAAATGGCGCCAGGAACAACAACAAAAAATGTTTTTTTTTTTCCTTTTCTTTTTTTTTTTTTGTCCAAACCAAATAATACTGTCGCAGTTTGGCTGCACGTGAGCGTGTTTGCGCAGGTGCACGTGTGAGTGTGTGTACTTGTGTGCTTTTGTGTGTGTGTGTGTGTGTGTGTGTGTGTGCGCGTACGTGCGTGTGTGCGTTCAGAGATAACTGCGGAACAGATACAAAGCCTCTAGCTGTTACCAAGGCAACGGCTACACTGATACGCTGCGATACCCTGAAGATGGTAACCTGCCAAAAACATTTCTGCCAGCCCCTCCCACAGCCCTCCTCATCTCCCTCACCACCCCCCCACCACGGGCTGGTGTAGCGTTTATTCCCCTCTCCATGTGGGTACACAGGCAGCTATATTAGCAAATGTATTATTAGTTGAACCAGAATTTTTATTTTTATTTTTTTTAAACCTCTGCGAGAGAGAGAGTGAGAGAGAGAGAGAGCCAGGCGGACTCCACGTGGACACGGAGCAGGAATAGAATTTACAAACCAGGCCAGCGTGTTATGAGCTGAGACCAATATTACAGCACCGAGTACCCCCAACCCCCCCCCTCCCCCCCCGAAAAATGCGGGACACATGCCAATCCGCAAAGCGTAGCTCCTCTCGAGGCCATCAAAATGTCAGGGGTGCGCGGATGGGGGGGGGGGGTTGGGGGGTGTTGGGGGGTGTTTGGGGGCAGAGAGGTGGGGGGCGTGCTGTTGAAAAGTTTACCCATCTGCATAAGGGAGAGCGGCCAGAAGAATGCGGCGGTGTCCGTTTCGCTTTTCCGCAAATGCAGACGATGGCTCCGGGCCACGCCCCAGGCGAAGATCCGCTCCGTTGTCGCGGTGCCTTTTTGTCGAATGTCGCTAAGCCGTATATATATATTTGCGGGCTGTCACGGATATGCGACGCGCGGTTTGACACGTACCGGCGACAAGCCGTCTCTAGGCAACAGCGAGCGGCGCAGAGCGGCGCCTCGGTCTTAGCGCACAGCCCGCCGATTTGAAACGGCGACGGCGCAAATTTCCGTTAAAGTCGCGTCGTCGGCGGCGACGGCGGCCATTATCGGGGCGCGTCTGATCCTGTTCAGCGACGGCGCCGGCGTTTCATCCCGGAGTCTTTCAGCGAGACAAGCACTTCCTGTCCGTAACACGCCTTTCCCCCGCCCCCACCATCGCCCACTCTCCACCCCCCCCCCCCATCCTGTCTGATTGTCTTTTTCTGTCTCCCGTCGCCCACGCGGATCTGCCTCTTAAACGGCTGGCCTGCCAATCAAATCCGCTCGTCCCGCCCACCCATCATGGCCTTCCTGCGGATCCACTGTACTTAACTCTGCATGGCAATTTACGAAAGTGCCAATCCATCTCCCTGCATCACCCCCGCCCACGCCCCCCTCCTGCCACCCACCCCCCTCCACGACACGCCCTGTTTTGTGAAATCTGAGCATGCAAAGAGCAGCAGTGCAGACAGGCACCCCATCAATCCAAGGTGATGCTCTCTTTCTGTCTTTTTCCATTTCTCTCTCACTCCCAATCTCCCCATCTCTCTCTTTCTCTCCCTATCCCCTTCTCTTTCACCCTCTCCTCTCCATCTCTGTGTCCCCTTCTTTCTCTCTGTCTCTCTCTTTCTCTCCCTATCCCCTTCTCTCTCACCCTCTCCCCTCCTCTCCATCTATGTCCCCCTTCTTTCTCTCTCTGTCTCTCTTCCTTTCTTTCTCCCTTTCCCTCTCTCTCACCCACCCTGCTTCTCTCTCCATCATTTCATTCCCCCACTCTCTCTCTTCCTCTCTTTCTCTCTCACTCTCCCCCCCCCCCGCTGAGGGAGAGGAGACCCAAAAGCGCGGCTCGGTAATCAGAGCTGAGCGCCGCTGTCACGCGGCGGGATCGATGATGTAATTCCTCGGACGGCTCGGCGGGCCACGTCCGCACTGTTTTTTTTTTTTCCCCCCTGCAGTGCGGCAGGTGAATCCATTAACGACCCCCCTGAAAACCTATTCCTGTACCACCCACAATGCACCTGGGTGCGAGATTAAAGGCGCGGTGCCGTCCTTCATGTCTGGCGCGCTTGTCCGTGTTTAGCTCTGCAGATGGTTCCTGGCGGTCGTATATGCCGGCCCAAAAGTAACCGGGGGTTCTTCAGACAGCCCCGCCACTGGCCGCGTCTCTAAGCTACCTCTAAAGGAAGCGCGTCGTAACTGAAACATCGTGTAACGCGGCTTTCTCCCAGCGTCCCCTAAAACCACTGAAAGAGAACGCGCTGAAGACTTAACCGCTGTTCTGGCCTTCTCTGGAAATCTCCTAAAATGAAAAAAAAAGAGGCGTCTGCTTAAATCATTACCAGCAAGGACTTTAAGCCCTGCCTGTGTCATTTTCCTTAAAACTATTCGCTTTGATATCATCACAGATATACATTTATTTATTTATTTATTTTATATTGGCAGTTACTATTATTATTGTTTCCTTTTCCAAGAGGAAAAAGGCAACCTCTGAGACTTCTGTGGTCCAACAGCTGCCTAAACATTCCAGTCCGCAAATACCCTGCCGAACTGAAGCTCGCAACCCTTCTGCACACTCTGGCTTTGGCCCCTAATAAAGGCTCATAGCCTTGGTGGGGAGGGGGGGGGGGGGGCAGATGGGGCATTCTGTCACCCTGTCAGAATTTGAGGTTAGTCTCCCATGATGCACGTGTGACCTGAGCGCGTCGGGTAGCGCCGCGTTTGAAGAGAGCGACGCCGCTCCAGTTCTGAGAACCTCGCGTCACGCCGAACGGACGCAAGCGGGCCGGGGGAAGGGCGGAATTTTCCAGAAACAGCTGCATGTCAGCGGAGCTGACATAACGCCAGCCAGTCCTCTGTTCCACCCACCGCCTACACCCGTCACTAAACAACAACCCCCCCCCAAACCCCCCCCCCAAGCCAAACCCCAGCACTGCTCCTGGCTCCTGGCTGCACACTGGGGTGCTGGCACAGAAATATAACCCCCCCCCCCCCCTCTATCTGAACACGTCCCGCTGGCTCAGCCCACAAGTTTCCAGGCAGCCGAAAATGACATCGGATAGTTTTCTTCCCGCAGATACACCCTCTCGCCAAGAGAGGAGTGGTGGGGGGGGGGGAGTCTAGGAGGCAGGGGGGTGGGGGGGGGGGTGAAGGAGATGCACTCTGGCTACATACACCATTGCTGAATACCAGATGTGCACATAATGTAATGAGAAAGTGCTTCCAATATTTTTTCTTCTCCAGCTATTGAGTACAGGCTATTATTAACTTTTTTTTTACTTGAAGACAGGAGAAGTAATGGGTTCTCTCTCTCTCTCTCTCTTGCTCCTTTCCTCTCTCTTTCTCTGTAGGTCTTTCCCTCTCACTCTCCCTCCCTCCCTCTCTCTCACTTTCTCTTTCTCTTGTCGTTTTTCATCACCCACCACCTCATTCTGCCTCATGTTGAATTCAGAATCTGAGATAACAGCCTCCTTTCCATTAGAACTGGTGGTCCACCCATAAGAGGATAAGTGATCTCAAACTCAAGTCCTGGAGGGCCACAGTGTCTGCTGGTTTCTGTGGTTTCCTTCAAATGAGAAGCTAGTTTTAAAACAAGGTGTGTGGACTCTTTAGTCAGTGACATTAGTAAGCACTCAAGTGCTGAAACACAGCAAAAAAAAAAAAAAAAAACACCAGTCACTGCAGCCCCGAAGGACTGGAGCTTGATATCTCTGCTCAAGAGTAGGGATCTCAAACTCCAATTGAAAGAGCTGAAATTGGCTGGTCTCAAACAATGTTTCCTTCAACTTTTTTCTAATAAATCACATTTGTTCTAACCAAAATAAATATTTTGATACTGAATTTTACCCTATGAATCATTTATGACTAATTTCCCAACTATTTCCCAAAATCAATTTTGATCCCATACATAATTTCTTCACCACAAAATCCTCATTATTTATGTTATATTACTTGTATATACCAGGATTCCAGCAAGCACGGTAGCTAACAAGAGCTAATAAATGTTTTTACCTTAAATGCAACTTGCAAATAAATGCACACATTGACGAAAACAGATGTCACACATCACCTTCACACATCACCTCCACCCACTCAAACCTCCCTCAAATATTTGGGTGAGCTCCTTAATTTTTTCGTAAAACATTTTGTGTCAGAACAAGAGTTGATGAATGTCAGCCTTCAGGCCACATTAATAAGCGGGGGGGCGGGGGGGGGGGGGTTGCTGTCAGGCTTGTCGCATGAAGTAATCGTGCCTGTCAAAACTGGTACACCGAAGCGAGAGTAAAAATAAAGCCAGAGGAAAAAAAAACTTAAAGCGCATTTCAGCAGTCGCCGTGGCAACAGATTAAACCCTTTGATCTCCTAGGGAACGGAAAGGTGGAGGGCCTGTGGACGTGTCACTCCCAGTCAGGTACTCCTGTGCGAGTCTGCGGATATGTTCACGAACTACCAAAACATTATTACATCAATGTCTTTTTAAGACAGAAACTGGACTGGACTAAACCAGTCCGGTTGCAGAACGCAGCAGGTATGCTGATTGAGATTTGATTGACAGTTTTTGACCTTTATACCGTGGCCAGTTACAAAATAACTCGTCACACTGACGTAACCCCGCAGCCAATATACCAAAGCCAATTGAAATTGAAAAAAATAAGCCACATGTCTTGCCCTTTTTTCCCCAACAAAATCAATCAAATGTATTTCCTTCACTTCACATTACAGTGAGTATTTGTGTGTGTGTGTGTTAGTGTGTGTGTGTGTGTGTGTGTGAGATGTGTGTGTCAGTGAGTGTGTGTGCGTGCAGGCACACTCTGTGTCCTCTTGGGTGCATCTCTGAAAGCTTTTTATGACAATGGGTGAGGTGCCAAGGACTGTGCCGAGGGGAACCGATGAGGCAACAGCCCATGATGTCACGTCTCTACCTGCTCGTTTGGCAAGGCCGGGCAGGCCGGGAGGGGCGGGGCTAGGCGAGTGGTTTCCTGGGTAACAGCAGGGCCTGTGCCCTTGATTCATTCGCTCAGCCTGTTTGTTTCTTCCACCGCCTACTCGGTCACGAGGCGGCTCGTAAAGAGGCAGCAATGTCAGCACTCAAGCTCAAGCTCGGGCCTCCATTCCTGATTCCTGATCCTTGACGTTCTCCAGGTCATGTAGTGGAGACAAAGACCCCTGGGATTTTCAAGTCCAGGCTTGGCATTGCTGGATACTCTCCTGCTCACTTTGCGAAACCCGGAGAGGTTTCCCAACAGGTAAATTGAGTGCCTTGTTTTTGTGTGCTCCACGTCAAGTTTACCACAGCAGAATTGTTCAAATAATACTGTGAAATATTTCTGATCAAACAAAACAACCATATTCCTCCCTTTTAGACATTTAGCTAGTTCAGGACTACAGTGCACAGAAATGAAACATTGCTGTATGTGTTCATAACCCTGCGTGTCACATTTCATAATTTCAGGATAAACAAACAGCTTTTATTTGAGGTGGTTGATTGACACGTGTCATGAGTACCTCACTGCTCTTTGGGGTGTCCCAAATTTTGCACCAACAGTAACTGGGTTGTTGGGAAAGCCCCTGAACCCCCCCCCCCCCCCACCCACCCACCCCGCCCCCTCCAGGCAGGTTCCTGACAGCGGGGACAATAGAATTGAAACGCTGTCAACATTCCACAATGTTATCCTTCGATCTGCTGACACGCCGGGCCTGACAATCAATTCATCAACTCCAGCCCCACCCCACCAGCAGGCACATTCATAACACGGTCGGTGAGGTCACTAACTGGTGACTTTCGAAAAAAAATAAATAAAACCCTTCCCAAAAGGAAGAGCAACACGAGCAGGCCGAACGCGTCTGTGTTTTGAGTACAGTCGCAAGGCAGCCGCCATATTTTCCCTCAGACACAAATATGGGAATCGGGACATAAAAATGTACAAAACAAGATATCTAACTTATCTTTTTTTGGGATTTAGGTATACAACACCGGGATAACCCGTGAAGGCATTCCTTACTGACACGAGAAAAAGAAACGGGGAAAAAAAACAACACACACACACACACACACACACACACGACTGTAGACAGCAGGAAGCAAACATTACGTGATATTTGTGCAAAATGGCCGCAGCACCACAGCGGGCACAAGTAGCCCTTTTGAGCGCGAGGGCTCGGACGGACGTGGCAACAAGCAGCGAGACAATTTCCTTCTTTCTCTCTCCCTCTCCATCTCCCTCTCACTCTCCCCATGTCCCTCTCTCTCTCCATCTCCCCCCCCCCCCACCCTCTCTCTCCCCCTCTCCTTGAAAGGTTGCCTTTATAAGGAGAGGCGAGGTCGGGCTCGGAGAAGCAGGGCCTCGGCTGAGCGTGTCTGTGGTGGGGGGGGGGCGGGGGGGGCACGCAGCTGAGTCACATGAAAGGCCTTCCTCTCGCCATCAAACTGCGCTTTCATTCGCCGCCGCTTCCCCCCCCCCCCCCCCCCACCCCGACACCCTGCCTGGCTCTTCCACAACCTTCCTGCCGCACCAGACAACCAGCTAATGTCTGGGGGGGGGGGGGTGTGGAGGTGGGGGGGTGGATCCGCTTATCGTGTTAAGTTATCTTTTCCGAGTGGCTTCGATTAAAAGCATCCGTCAAATGACTAAACTGTGAATTATGAATGGTAAAACCCCGACAGCAGACAGACATCACCGCTCAAACTCCCCCCCACCCTCTACTCCTCCCACAGACTGGCGCATCAGTTTGAGTATTCCTGATTGGCTGAACTGGGTAAGCGAAGGAGGGAGGGCGCACATGAGTCACCTCTCAGGTGTCTGTGAGGTGTATTTGTTTTTGGGTTTTTTTTTTGCCTGGTAACTCTTTAAAAAATGTATTTGGTCATCGTCCCGAAGCAGGAAGACCAGAATTGTTACTGTTACCTTTTTTTTTTGCAGGAAGCCATGCAAGCATTGGGTACCATATGCATCCCCCACCCCCCCATCGCCATGTAAACTACTGGACGCTGCGCTAAGCTAAGCTAAGCTAAGCTAAGCTAAGCTGTGCTAACAGGGAATAAAGGCTCCAAATGTGTGTCCAAACGATCATTGCAGAGATGAACAACTCGTCAAGGTATCCATCAGGGGATCTGGGACAGAGGAAAGCTCTGGAGTACATAACACAAGCACAACACGCTCGGCATTATCACAATGAGGGGACCGTCAAAGGGACAAAAGTCAAGCATTCGCTCATAAAATCAGAAGCCGGTTTTTAAAGACAAATTTGCTCGAAGCTTGTTTCCAATACAAACCCTGGGCAACGCGAGGGCAAAAAAAAAAAAGAAAGCACAACTTATTCTGCACAACTGAAAACAGACCTGCGGTGAGCACAATATTACTACGTGTTCCTCTTCGTGAAGTCACTCCAAACATCAGGGCACACTACAAAAAAATGTTTTGGGCAATATATGCCATGGTTATCGCAATGGGGTTGCGGGTTTCAATCCCTGCCCATTATACCAAACGGTCAACGTCAGGACTGAGCAGCCCTCACACCAAAGGCCCTCATTGGCACCGAGTGTCCTAAATAAGTTCCCTTCCTTCCAAAGCTTGGGCAAGGTCCAATCTGAAACGCTGATGGTTGGCCCAGCATTTCAGTGAAGGTTAGGGAGTCTTTATCCTAAAGAGAAAGTATAGCCTGGCTTTCCCCAAAAAACTCAGTTAAGCATGGCTTGAGTTCACCTTTTTCTCATGATGTCAGCATCGAACAGCAAGGTCTATGTTAAGGGTGGGAATGTGGTGGATTCAGTGGATGGGGAGGTGGGGGCAGGGACGAATTGCATCCGATTTCGAGGGGTGTATCATCCTTCCCGGGACAGAATCTACTCTGGGGACCAAGGGGAGGTCTGCTATGGAACCGAGGAGCACTGAAGCCAAAAATATAATGGCCCACCCCCTGACCCACAGTGTGTGTGTGCGTGTGTGTGTGCGTGTATGTGTGTTAAATTGTTGTTGCAGACCCCAGTTTTCCCATCAAACCCTTGTGAACTTCCTGTCCCTCCCACTTCCCCTCTCCATGTGTTTGGTATGGAAACACTGAGCTTGTCACCTTATCTGAGCGCCTTATCAGCTGATCTGGGTCCTGAAAGCCAGAAATGATGTCATCTGGCACCGAGAGGCAGGTAGGGTTCATTTCCCTCCCCCCCCCACCATCTCTTTTCTGCTGTCTGCCTCCTTTCCAACTCTTTCCCAATCTCATTCTCTCTCCCTCCCTCTCTGTCCTTCTTCCATCCATCTTTTCTGGCTAACTCCTTGCTCCAGTTTCTGAGACTTGATGGTGCTCCAAGAGCCAATAGGAAAAAAATATATACCAGATGCACGAAACAGCCTTAGATGCTGGCGGAGGAGTTGGGGGGGGGGGGGGAGGAGGGAGACAAGAGAAAAAAAGAGGGATCTCTAATTTCCATTTCACAGCATCACATCAACTGCTATGAGAAAGAGTGAGAGAGAAAAAGAGAGAGAGAGCAAGCGATTGAGAGAGAAAGAAGCAAAAACCTCCTAAAGCATGAATCTGAATCTGAATATCTGAATGTTTCATGTTTTTTTTTTTTTTTGGTTTTTTGTTAAACAGCTGCTTCTGGCGCTTGACAGTGATGTCATCCATCCTGAGTCCCTTTCCGGCATCACCCACTAAATATAGCACACCTACCTCTGCAGCAAGGTGCATTAATCATAGATGGGGAAAGGAACACGTCCTCAGTGTTTCAGTTACATTCATCAGACTATTGGGTGCTTGGCCCGTATCAGTTCGAGGTAGGAGGGACCTCCCCCACACACGTGAGCATTTAAGAGAATCGGCCAGTGTCCGGGAAAATATCAAATACATACATATCCAATGCCTTCCAAGAGGGAGCCCTCTGAACGGTGTCCACCTGGAAGTGGCCTTCATAAGAACGGGAAGTGATGTCATAAGAGGAGGGTGAGACAGTAAGTTCCACACTCTGCAAAGCCCTGAAAGACGCATCCAGGACACACTTCACTGGTCTCATTACCAAGTCGGTAGCGGCGCGTAGCACAGCAGAGAGAGGAAGGACTCGCTCAACATCAAAGGGAGAGCAGCCAGATGCTACCTGAGACTTCGACGGAGATCAAGCTAACGCGTTCCACCGCCGCCGGCGCTGGGTAGCTGGGGCTCCGGCGGTAATTGAGGCTTCCAATTAGACCAACTGTACACATCCGTCTCCACAGCGCCCGATTGATCTACAGCCTGCCTCTCCAGACTCTAAAATAATCCTCCTCCCCGCTGCTGCTTTTTTCATGAGGCAGAGCTAAAACACCGATTTCACTCCAGAACTAACGGTTAACTTGAGGCCAACCACATTCTTAGCACTCAACTGTCCTCCTTAAGGGCTTGGGGTCAAATAATTATTTTATATTAATTATTATTTTATTTTATTTTAACAATTATTATACTATTGTAGGCACATAAAATGCCTGGAAATTGCAATATTTTTATTTTGCCACTAGTACTCACAAAAAACTTCTGCTTTCATGCAATGGCAAGTTCGGTTTGTGTCAAGGTTGGTTTAAAATTCATGCCAATGGTAAGTGCCAAGGTTGGCTTAAAATTCTTTGGGATCTTGCAGGAGCTCTTTGCAGTTCTACCAGCATCTAAAGAGTTAAAGGTTTTTAATTTTATCTTTTTTTTAAAAAACCAGGCCTGGTTTCCAACACCCTGGGTGAAGATAAGGAGTCACACCGAACCAGGGCTGACCAAAATAAATCTTGTGATGCTGATGATGAAACACCACCGGGCCCTTTTAATCAATGACGGCTTTTGTTTTCCTGGAAGACGAATGAGGTTTTTTTTTTTCAATTTTATTTTAAAACAAAAGCCCTGTTCCTGTTTTTCTGTTTCTGGGACGGTTTTGGTGACCTGGTTTCCCCCCGGCGGTATAGCCGCGCGCGGATCAGAGAGGGGCCGGCTCTTTTTTCCGGCTCGGCCCAGACGCCGGGACGGATTAATCCCGCGAAAGTCGTCCTGTCCTCTCTCTCTCTCTCTCGGAGACGGTAATCCGAGGCTCCGCCCTCTTCCATCCACGCCGCTAAACTCGTCCGCCGTGACGCGCGCCCTTCGGCGATGCTTTCTCCCGAGGCCGCCGCGCTCGTGGATTTGCCACGCGTACGCCGAACGGCACGTCGAGATAACGTCGAGGATTACACATGTATTAACACCACACAGATACGTGCGCTGATCTGCGCTTTGCCAGAACAGTAGATCATCACACGTAAAAAAAAAAAAAAACATTTTTCTTCACTCTGACAGAATAAATTAAAGGCACCCTGGTCAATAATAAAGAGGCTCTTCCTGTTTCTGCACATCCAGCCTGTCGCAGTTAAATATTATCTACCTCCCCTACTATTAATCTTATGAGGCCCAGCATTGACAGGATGGCAAATAACATGCAGAGAGAGTCAGGAGAAAGGTTACTTTTTTTTGCTACTGTAATTTTCTTCAAGGCGGGTATCACCATTATTTCACACTGTTGTCATCACTGTCGTTTTTTTTTTTTTTTTTTTTTGTTCCCTCGGTTCTGAAGACGTGGGGCTTCCCTCTTTCATTGAGCAAACGAGCAATCGTTCCCTCCCTCCGGTGCCCGTGTGGCCCGCCCCCGCGGTTCGATCCTCTCCGCGCTCTCGACGCTCGACGGCGAGGACGGAATTCTGATTTCAGCTGGAAGGCTATAGCACCTGCCTGCCGGTGTTTCCGTTATGGGTCCTTTTTCCCCCTGGAAAGATTTCAACACTTCCCCAAAAAAAGCACTCAAGACTTTGGGTAAAAACACCATATTTTTGTTGGCCTTTTTTTTTTTTTTTTTTGGCCAAAACATTTGGCTGGGCCAGCCCTACAAACGCGAATGTCTGTGACTGACTGAGTCAGCCAGAGAGCTACAGCCATATACTAGGTTTTGAGCTGGTCTTGTTCTACCGACTTACTATAGTTCCATTTACCAACATACAGTAGCTTTATGGCTTGGTGACATCTGGGGGGGGAGAAGTAACTTTATTAGTTGTTTATTAGTTGTAAGAAAACCTTGACAGGATGTTGAGCTGAATAAGAGCTTTCAATATTAAGAGCTTTCACATTAAAAAATTTGGAAAAACAGATATTTGACAAGGTTTTGTTTTTCATAACATCAAATAGCTCTTCTCAACAGCCTTGAACGCCCCCACCCCAGGAGAGAGACGCTCACTGTAGATTCAGTGGGCCCTTGCCTGGCCCCTGCAATGGTAGACAGTTTCTATTTCTGTCCTCCCCCCACCCCTGCCTCCCCCCCTCCCCCCTCACCCCCCCAGCCCCAAAACACTGGCTCACCTCCATTCACACAAATCTCACAAAACTGCAATTACGGCATCAGACCGTGATGAGTGAAATGGCTACCGCGGATCTTAGTGTCTTTAAACATTGACTGAGGGGATTTTCCAGAATTTCTGTCGGTGCATGCCTGACTGTTGACTGTCACCCCCCCTCAACCGTTCGGCTGTAAGACAGAGTGAAAAGGCACAGAGAGAACGGCTCAGCGTGCACCAGGCCAAGGGTATCCAGTCCTTGCTGAGAAGGGCTGGCCTGGGTGCAGTTAGTTTGCTCTAACCAAGCCACCACTTGGGCTGGAACTGAATCAACCTGCACCCTTAACTCTGACTAAAAACCAACCATTTTAAAAGTAGGTCATTTGGAATGAAAGGTCTTTTCTTTTTTTTTTCTTTAAACAGTCAGTGTTCTGGAACTCCATTTATCAGTAGTTACATCATTAGAAGCATTAGAATGTTTAGTTAAGAGCATTCTAATCACATATTTGCGATCTACCACTTTAAAGGGTCAAAAGTAAGCAAGCAATCTCTAAAATTGACTTGCCACACAGTCAGTCTGTGAAGAAAAGGAGTAGCACTCGCATTTACCTGTAAGTCCAGGCTGAGGATAAATCCGGATGGAATACAAGCCTTAAATGCAAAAACTACATGGGAAAAGTCTGTGACGAGGCATTCTGATTGCTTGACTGTAATCTCTGCAACTGGAGGGATGATTTGGGACGCAATTTAAGTTATTTTCAATAAAATGCTGCTGTTTTTAACCTGAAGCACAGGTCTGTCCCCCTTTTCAGAGAGAGAGACTGCCAAACAGCATCTGCGCCCCTGTCACAAATAATGTGGGGGGGGGGGGGCACCAGGGAGGAAACGTTCGTGCTGCAGAACATTAAAGCCCTCACTGGAAAAACCCCTAAACCACAGGGGCATCAGACCAGACGCGCGCGTAACCAGAAGCGTTTTCCGTCCTTTTTTTCGCGGAAAACGCAACCTCCCGCCGACTCGACTGTCCTGACCGAACGGATGGGCTTCTGGTGCAACTGCCCGGCCAGGTTACCAGTGCCTGATTCTAACAGAGGAGAAGACAAAATGGCTCCTGGTAGCTGTAAGGCTGTACAGGACTCAAGCTCTGCAGCCCAGCGTTCTGCTGCTCATTTTGCACAGTGACAAAGATAAGAGAACTGACTAGTTTGGTTTGTTAGTTCGATAAGAGAACTGACAGAGATGAGAGAACTGACTAGTTTGGTTTGTTAGTTTGATAAGAGAACTGACAGAGATGACAGAACTGACTAGCTTGGTTTGTTTTGGCCTTTTTTCCGTTCGAAAATTGCCGTCTGTAACCCAGCCACAGCTGCAAGGTGTTTACCGAAAAGTCTGGGGCTGTACTCTGCAATACTAAAGTGCATTACGGACAAAAAAAAACTCAGCTTATAATGCATTACAATTACTTAGTGTGGGAATATGGGCAGGGTTTCTGCTGTTCCGACTGTGGCGGGAAGCTCATTGCCATTATCCTTCCCTGGTTTATCGCTCCAGCAGGTGAGCTACTCCCTCAACAGAATGAAAATGGGGGGGAATTCTGGTCCACTTCCTTGGGAGCCTTCTTGGCCACGTAACGCATTCACAGTGAATGGCATTGTACTCCTGAGTAAAGAATGACTGTGTGTGTGTGTGCATGTGTGCGTGTGTGTGTGTGTGTGTGTGTGTGTGTGTGTTAGTGAGTGTGTGTGTGAGTGTGTGTGTGTGCGTGCGTGTGTGTTTGTGTCTTCTTCAGTTAGCCATTTACAGCAGTCGAAACTGATGTTGTGCTTGTCCCATTAACTCCATGACTGTTGAACTCCACAGAGAATCATTCAGAGCATAATGCATATTTCCCCTTCTCTGGGGGTTATAAAATACACAGACAGAGATCGTTTTGGTACACTGTAAAAAATAAAAATAAAATAAAAAAAGCTGTCTGAACAAGTGTTTCAGTCTTGTATTTTTCTCTCAAGTATAAAATGTTAGCTTGTTTAACGTTACTTTAAGCTTGGGGGGGGGGGGGGGTGTGATTTCCAGGTGACTCGTGATAAACATATGCGAAATTCCAATTTAAACACGATTAGCAAACATTTACAAGGAATTTGCAAGGAAAGTTCAATCTTGTTAAGTTACTTTACTGCCATTTATCAGACACCATTATCCAGAGCGACTTACAATGCAAACAGAGGCGTAAAGATCAGGGATCATAGCACCTAGAGAGAGAGAGACATCAAGTCAGTCTTGAAGACTATATAAGAAAAGATAAATTGCTCAAAATAATGAATGAACTGTCAGATGTGAGCATTCAAAAAATAGATGCAATTCAGGCTGAACGCGCGTGCAGCAGCACCGCAAAAGTCACAGCAGTTCCAGCTATGGCAACAACTGACAACCGTGACAACATTTCTACGAAACGTATTGACCCAGAATGTACACACGCGACGAGGAGCATGGATCTGAAGAGGACTTTGTCTCCATAACAACTGATTGCAGCGTGACCTTCAGTCAGAGGCCGGGGATGCCCGATGCTGATTGGACGGTCTCTGGGAGGCGTCCTTTTCACGCGCCCCTTTCCGCGCTGATAAACGCTTCGTACCGTATCAGCAAAGTCAAAGGCAAGATTTCTGAAGTTCGGAAAACTCTCTGCCCTTTCGTCTTGGTTTATAATAAGTCGACAGGCGAAAAGGGCCTGCCTGGTCTGGCTTCATGTTAGCAGCACGGTAAACAAGTCGGTAAATCAACCCCAAATCACTGTAAATAAACTTTTTCCAAGGGCAAAGCAGCTTTCCTGGTGGCATCGCCATGGGAACAGAAGTTCCCTGTTTGGAGAGTTTGAGTACTGTGAGCCTGATAAGTGGTTTGTGGATGTGGCAAGGAGAGTCCTGTAATTATAGAAGTCGCTAACCAGGTGATACCATTAACATTTTGTTTAAAAAGAAAAACTCATAAAGCCTTTAACAACAGCTAGCATTCTGCACTGCATAGCTGCAATTAAAATCTTACCATGATTGAGAGCTCGACGAAAATGTTATTGTACATTAAAATTCATATTTCATATCTGGCAGCTTCTGCGTATATAATCAGTTCAGTTCCAGAAATGGGTGATTATATAACTTCCACCTGACCAGAAGTGTTCATCCAACTTTAGGCAACACCCTCCTCCCCCTACTGTTGTAAAGAAAAAAACCAGCACACAAAATCACTGTTGCCTCAATCATTTGATTTAAAAAAAAATATAAACCGCTCCTCAGCTGTATGAGTTTGAAAAACGCAGTCACACAGGAAGGCTTCACGTTGAGTTTGACGTCATCTAGCGCCGTGAATCTAAATTGGTTTCACGCTAACGGCTTCATCCATTTAATGAAATAAAAAACGATGCTACTGCAGTTCAAAGCCCTACTTTGGTTTAACGGCAGAAGAGATTGCGCAAGGCTAATCAAACACTGGAAGCTGAAGGGGGTTGTTACACATTAACAAATGAGGTCGCGGAAGTTATATTTTATTTATTTATTTATTTCTCCCGAAAGAGAACTAACCTAGTGTTCCAGTGTATAGCCATTGGATGTTTAATTGCAAAGTTTACATTTATAGATCGGGAAGGCTGCATAAGCGTCTCAAACTACACAGAAAATCAGTCTCTGCATTCTAGCTCCCGAGGAGCGATTCCCCAGTTAGTTAGTTTGTCCTTGCGATGGCTGGCAAACATTAAGGCCAGGCACGATGTGAAATATCTACTGAAGATCGTTCTCCCCAAGAAAGGACGAAAGGCTTCAAAGCAACAGTCAGTCTAGCAGAGAAAAACCAAGCCTCTGCGCAAACCCAACTTGGACAAAAAAAAGAGAAAGAAACCGGAATAATCCGCCCTTATTTAGCAATATACAGCCACGCTGCCAGTTCTCAGTCACTAATTGAAGTTCTTATTAAAAGGAAATACATCAAGGCAAATATAAAAGGCAAAGAATAAAATTGACTGGGCTCATACTTAAAGGATTTTTTGTTTGTTTTGAACTAAGAACTACTGAAATAAGTATTTCTGCCATCTTTATTCTGCTTTTTCTGGGGCTTTGGTGTTTAAAGGAGTCTAGCAACAGTCAAAAATGAGTTAACTACTGAAACTTAAAAATATTTAATTAGAAAAAACTAAATTCAAGTGTAATTTAATATTCTTTTTAAAAAAAAGTCTTTCTTTGCTGCCTGCACAGTTTGTTTAGAAGATATAATCAGCTAGGAGACTACGCTGGATGCATGTTTAAATGTTTGTGTCATTTCAGTGAAATTGTTTGACTTTGGAGGATAGCATGGCCAACAGTGTTTCCAAAGCGCTATCATAAGGCTTATTTTGAATGAAAGGACAATCTGTCCCTCTATATGTCAGGGTCACTACGTACTTGACCATGGACCAAGTGATTACTGCCCATTGTTCATCTCAGGTATTCAAACTGATAAGAACACACGGCGGTAAACATTTCCTTGTGCAACAACTTGGCTTTGTATACTAGTCCACCGTACGATAGGCTAACGTTTTATATTTACGCTCAACTCAGAAATGCCGGGTCATTGTACTTTGCACTGATTTCCAGTGAAAAGCACGTCTGTAAAACTGCAGATTATTTGCTTAGGTTTGTTATCGATTGCCCATGCCTCGATTTCATTGATATTTCCAGGTTCCGTGCTCTTCTTCCACGGCTGGGCAATAAAATACCCAAGACACGGTCCATTAGATAACTGATGTTCCCTGCAAACAGATTGACAAGGCACATCCAGATACCTTCTGTTTACTGTACAAAAATACAAAAAAAAAATACTGTAACCAGGCAACAGAGCCAGAGTGTGACGCTCCAAAAGTTCAAAGAGTGTACGATCACTATATTTGGTTCAGCATAACCCCTTTCCAGATAAAGGCTTCAAGTCAACAGAACACAAATTCCTTTCTTGGAGTTGGATGCCGGTGATTAATGGCGGCAGCGTCTCGTCTGTTTTCCGTCTAATTATAGTGAGTGCAGCTGGTGATATTCCCCTCCCCACCCACTCGCGTTCTTTTCAGTTTTTCCTTGTGACCGAAGCAGCACAGGAACCCTGGAATGTGGGAAGGAGCGTTTTTCACTCCAAGACGGGCGCGCTTTTTTAACGCAGCGAGAACTGAAGCCCGCTGGTTTTCCAAGAACCGCGAGGCGAAATGTTGCAATTCGCTGACGTGGCGATTCACTGTGCACATGCAACATGTTCGCCTGCCGCCAGCCTTGGTTTTTTTTTTTATCGCAACGGGTGGATGTTATATCGGGTCGGTGACCTTCTGGAACACTACCCCGCATTATCGTTCGGCCAGACTCGTTCCCTTGGTTGAATGATTTTTGAGAGAACATAAACAAAACATCTGAAATATTTTTTTTAACCCGCAGAGGATTGATACCAGTGTATTAATATAGTGATGGCTAAATTAATAAAGACATACACTCTATACATTTATCAAACTAAATCTAGACGTAAGAAACTATAATGTACTACTACACAGTGCGCCACAGTTGTAATACGGTGCACCAGTGTTTAAATATTGGCCACGTAACTATTCTCAGTATGTATGTTGGCTCCAATCATGCCAAGCCCACTCGTACTTTGGAAGGTAACAGCACACAACTGTGTAAATATCCTCCAGGCCAAATATTTTGACGTGCTAAGAATATGAGGTGAAAAATTTTTTGGGAAGTGCATGTTTCAAGTGGGCCGGACACAGAAAGTGAGAAGAATGTTCTCCTTTCATACAAGACCTACTGTAAGTCATTAGTAAAACGTAAAAAAAAAAAAAAAAAGAAGAAAATGTCTAAGTCAATATATGAAAAATAAATGTGAGGGAAACTCGTTTACCTCTAGTCTTGTTTTCATGCATTATGTAAACACATAGTTATGTTATATGAATCGAGGCAAAATGGGTATTTCGTGCTCAAGTGAACCGTGCATGTTCTGGCATACTGAACATTTGGCTTTCTGTAGTGGTCCTTGTGAATCAGTTTAACAGCATAAACATATAATTTTGTAACAAGGCGTTTTTCATTAGTAGTTCTGATTACATAAGGGTTCCAAATGCAGCCTTCACAGCCACAAAACTCCTTGTTGCTCCTAAGAATTAAGACAGTGAGTCTGTTGCTTGATAAATTCAGACAGATTTGCAGGTTCTGATGGTCAGTCAATTTGTAAATATCAGAATGAAAATGAAATGCATAATTATATAACACTTTAAATCTACAATAATGTAGATGTGAATCTATCGCAGTTCTAATTTCTATAATGTAATAAAATATAATAGCATAACCTGTGTATATTATTATAGAACCACTCTTATTTATGCTTCTTCTGCTAGTAAAGTTTCCCTGATTGCCCCCTGTGATTGTGTCTGTCTGAGCAGCATAACTAAAAATAAAAGTTGTAGACAGGTTGCTGAAACTTAAAATAAAAACATTTCTTAGGCTGAGTCAGAAACCACGTTTTAAGGTTGCTATGACAACTCTTAAGGGTGGGAAAATAATGTAGACCATAAACTAACCATTTAAGATTATATTATTAAATATTATTATTTTCTTAGAATTAGTACTATTATAACTTGGCAAGACCTTGGAAGACTAACCTCCAAAAAGATGCAGACTCATTGCGTTTCGTAAGCCTCCCCCCCACCCCTCTTATCAAGCCATAAAAGTTCAGCGTATTGAAGCAAAATAAATAACTGGGATGGAATGGTGACAGAGGGCGAAAAAGGAAAAGGGCAGCTGTGAAAACACACAAAAGAAAAGGAAAAAAAAAAGTCCCATGATCCTCTCTGGCCACGTAACGTAACTTGAGTGGACCTATTAATCTCTGACGGCTGGCTGGGCTTCTCTCTCTCTCTCTCTTTTTTTTTCCTTCTTTCTGGAGGTGTTGAGTTTCGGTGACAGATGAAAAGGAACAGGGTCTCTGCTTGGCTGGAATTTAAAGCAGCGGCAACTGCTCCGGCATTGCAGATGAGCAGGCCGTGGAACACAACACCGTGCCCCCCTCCCTCCCTCCCTCCCGCCCCTCATCCCCCCCTCCAAAATGAACACTCAGATCCTTTCAGAGATGTGGAAGGTCTGCGCCATGCTAATTTAATACTTACCCCTGCTGCCCGTTTCACGTTTAGACTGGGCTCACTGTACTTTGCTTCTCAAGTAAACTTCTCTACTTCTGCGGCACCTGAAGCAGCCTCGGACAAATCCAATGCACTGCGTGAAACCATTTTGTTTTGATGACACTGCAGCATGTCGCCTAATGATGTTTATGCACAACAGACAGAATTGTAGCCGAATAGAAAATAGTGCTGTCGTGCAGGGGTTAAAACAGAGGTGATTCTCCACCATACACTTTTAATTAGGCTCTTAGAAAATAAGCAAGATTAATAACGCATTAAATTAAAAAATAAATAAATTTAAAAAACCTGCATTAAATCGTAATTCTCTGCCCAAGCAGCCATGAGCGCAGGCCTACGTTGGAAAGGAATGGGAAATCAAATTTTACTTCAATATTTCTAACTCTAACACTTCCAACAATCACAAAAACACATAATATAAAAATATAATATAATATTTAAACTTTTGCCGCTCAATCAAAATGAATCAGAACGAATCACCAACCATCTTCACCCTGACAATTTTCCAAAAATATATATTTTAAAAGGCAAAACAAAGCAGTTACTGTTACTACCGTTTAGTTTTGAAACGGGGCATTACTCAGTGCGTTAATGAATGCGTCTCTCTTCCGTTAAAATAATAGTGTTAATAGCGGGTCCTGTGATTTATGGACAGGCAAGGGTTAACTAAGCAAACTCTGCCTGAGGGGTTAACGCATGTGAACGTCGGTAAAATACCGGCTCCATTCATTTCCGCGTGCTGTATAATCAACCTTGAACAGCAGAAGGCGTGTAGAGCGCTCTGTTCCCGCACCGTGATAGGAGGGAATGTGACTCAGGAATTCCATGGACATGCACGTGATCAGTCACGGTTTTTTTTTTTTTTTGTGTGTAGGCTAGTATATATAGGCTATTATTTCTCAACGTTAGCGTTTTAGTCGTACCTCAGCGTGTACTGCAGTCCAAGGTAACACCGTGACCAAGAGACCTTGTGCATTATTGTGCACATAAATGTACAAAGGACACGGCCTAAGTCCCACACTGAAAGGCCTTTAATCTAAAAGAGGCCCAACTCGTGAAACAGTGTGTGGTAAACATGTATGCTAACTAAATTAGTTTTGGTTTTTTTAAATTGAAAAAATAAAAAGAGTAGTTCAGACAGAACTGGAGAAAACATAATTATGCGAATGGCGGCACTGGTTTACCTCATCTCCTAAAAAGCACCACAAATTATTTTATCCAATAATCTTTTATTTGATTAAGGAATAATATTAAAATGATTTTTAAATCACCATTTCCATTTTGCCTGCATCTACAGCTGAACTGCTGTTTTTGTTCTTTTTTCTTTTTTCCAAACCAGAAATAAATATTTAAAATAACTCCATGTGCTTTTGTATTTCTCATTAAATAGGCTACTTCAGGTAAAAAACCCAGCCTGCATCACAGGCTCAGAAGAGCTGCATTGCCTTGGTTTATTAAAAAATAAAAAAACATCTTACTCTGCATCTCATTGCCAGTGGCATCCAATAATGTCTGACAGCTGAAGTAAGCAAATTTTTTTATCCAGGGATAATGACTTACACAATGGCGTCACTCACAAATTTTTGCAAAGTAATCATTGTTTGCATTGCACCTCATGCTTTCATGGTTTGCAAACGGGCTGCTGGGGTGGGGAAGGGGGGGGGGGGGGGGGGGGGTGCAAATCCTTAAATTTATGTTGGTTGGGCTGTACAGTTCTGGCTTCAAAAATTGCAAGGAAACTATTCTTTGGCCATTCCATTTGGAATTCCTAAATATCATAAAACACTTTCCCTATCAAATTAACCACACACGATTTAACGTGGCAGCTAGGCTCTCCAAACAACTTCTTTTTTTAAAGCTGTCGGGAGAGGGGGAAAAAAAAAAAAAAAAAAACACGGAATGACTGACTGTTTAAACTGAACTACTCCACCCGTATCGGAGGCAAAACTCATACCTGGAAAAACGGAGAGAAAACTGTTTAATCACTGCAGCTGCCCCTTGGTTACGAGTGACTAAACTCAGCTAGTAACCTAAGAGTCGGCCAAAGCCAAGGAGAGGAAAAGGGGCGAGAAGCAGGAATGGACGTAACCTACTTAAATACACAGCATGAGCAATCCCTATTCAGGCTTCCTTCCAGCGAACGACTAAGCCCCTGGATGTTTTGTGTACAGCACAAGAGCGCGCTCACAACGCAGCGTCAAATAAGACGACCAAACGAAACTGCCAGGTCGAAAACTGGAAAGACAGACCTGTAGAGCCAACAGTGCTGATTTAAGCATGTTTGCGCAAACCGCCCGTCCCGTCCAACCGCCCCCCCACCACCACCACCGCCGCCACCTCCACCACCACTACTACTTTAGGTTTTAGAACGTAAAGCGCTTAAAGGACAAGGAGGAGAAAAAAAAAACAAAGTTGTGTGTTAAGATAACGACCGATGTCACGACAAATGACCTCTGTGAGCCAGCTGGAGCGTTAGCGCTGCGTGCTAAGAGTCGGCGCCTCAAGGTCAGTTTTGACCCTGCTCGTTTTACCACTTATCCCAACGACTCTCCCACTGCTCGCAGTCCCACGCTGTAAAACCAACTGCATCACCTACACCCCCGCGATTAGCAACGAGAACGCGGCTCGCCTGCCGCCTCAACCAAACGCAGAGAATAAATAAGCAATCACAGACACTAAGTTATTATTACAAGGTCAGAAATTGTATTTGGCAATTTTTTTTTTTTTTTTTAAACAAGTGCATAACAAGTACAGCTAGAAGCATTTTTCAGTTTTGCCAAGTGCTCGTAGAGTAGCATTAGTCACATTCTATGTTTAACAGGAACTGCCACCAGACCTAAAAGTACATCGATAATTTGCCTTTTTTTAACATCAACAAAAAAAGGAGGAAAAAAAGTAGTCCATTATAATGAGTACATACCTTTATCTTCAAAAATATAGAAACACAATGTATTCAAAAATCAAAAATTATACAGCCATGTTTTTTTTTTTGTCTTTTTTTTATTTTTTATTTTGTTTTTTACGAAGTGTATACTTCCCTTCCGTCCAATATGTACAAGTCCATTTCAGCTCTTTTTATCTGTTTGGATGGTATGCCATGTAAATTTATATGTATATATACGTTTGTTTTTTTGTTTGTTTTTGTTTGTTTAAAAAAAAAAAAAAATGCTAATAAAGTTAAGGGTCCCTCTCCTTTTTTACTTTGACATCTCCCGCCAGAATGGTGGCTATCTCGCCTTGCATGAAGGCCCAGGGCACGTTGGAGCCGACCAGGGGGCACTTCTCCCCGCTGGGACAGTACACCTCCCCCGTGGCCCCCTGCTGCTTGATGCTCTCCCGGGAGCAGGGGAAGCAGAACTTGTGGGACGGCACCGAGGGGCACTGGACGAAGTGCGTGTCCTCCAGCCTCTCGTGACAGAGGGTGCAGCAGAGCGGGACGCTGCTGGGCACAGAGGAGTCCGGAATGCTTTGCGGGGGCGCCTGCTCCAGGCCCGGGACGTGGGGGGCGCCTCCCCCCACCATCCCGCCGGGGCCCTCGCGGTGGGCCAGCCGCCGCTGGCTCATGGAGGACGGGGAGAGGGGGCTGCTGCTGTTCCGGCGGGTGGTGGAGTGCACCTGGGCGGCGTCCTTGGGCGAGCTGTTGCCCCCGGCGTTGTCGGCGGCCATGATGAGCGCCGCCATGGGCGACTGCCCGTTCTGGGCGCCCTCGCCCGGCGGGGAGGTGCGGGAGTGCGGGGATATGGTGGAGGGCGGCGTGGGGAAGCCGGGGGGCGCCCCCGTCGGGGGCATCTTCAGGACCTCGGCGGACGGCGGGAGCCACGGCTGGCCCCCCTCGCCGTTCAGCTTGGCCGGGCCGCCATCGCCATCAGGCTCCGGCGACGCTTTTCTCTTCATGTTTCGGGGGTGCTTTCCTCTCTCTGGAAGGGGGGGGGGGGGGGGGGGTAAGGGGTGGGGGGGGGGTGGTTTAAGAGCGTTAAGGCAACGTGTAAGCTCAGTGTTTTTAAGGTGCTACCAAAACTGCACTACTCGTGACAAGCGCACACGCAACTCGAAATGTCAGGATGACTTCACGCTACGTTCGTTCTGCAGACACACTCCTCCTGAGCGACTTGCAATGCAAAAGGCAAAAAAATGCAAGTGCACACGAGTTGTGTGTGCAGCAGTGACGTACTAACAAATCAGAACTGCAAAAAATGTTTTTGTTTCAAAGCAAGCAAAACTAAACGGCTCACATGCATTCAAATCCTCCTAACACAGACTAAATAAACAGAAGTAGCCCTCTGCACTTTTTTTTTTTTTTTTTTGCAGCAGGCTGACTCATGGCGTAAGACTGACACCCCTGTCTCTTGCTCACGGATAACCAGACATGCATAATTTTTTTTTTTTTACCTGATTTGGAGATTGTGGCGCTGGGCTCGTATCCCATCACTCTTTGCTGCATGGCCGTATGCTCTTTCTTGTACCTGCTGTCGAAAGTATGCAGCGCCATTAAGTCCCTGACCGTTTTCCCCTTGTTCATCCAATCCTCAGCCCTCTTGTGACCGTCGCTGAGGTCCGATAAACTGTGCTTGTCTTTCATGTCCTCCGGCCGCTTGGCGCCGAGCTCGCTCGGGCTCGGTGCCGTTAACGTGCCGGGGATCCCCATTTGTGCGGGTCTTCCGTTCAGCGCGTGTACGGGGGGCATGTTCCCGTTAACCAAAGGCACTAAGTTTGGGGGAACCGTGCTAGTCCTGCGAGGGTTGGGGCTCTGTCTGTTCAGCTCCGGAGGGTCGTCTGGTTTTGGAAATCCGTTCGGAACAGGAATGCCGTTCGCCTGCCTCCCCGACTGATACTCTGGACCTAATCTCGGCGGTCTGTCGGAGGTTAGGGGATAGCGATCCAGGGGCTGTGGCGGCCGTGATCCGGGATCTCCAGGCGTGTGGTTGATCGACTGCATCTCTTTACCCGAGAGTTGCGGTTTCCCTGGAAGAGAAGATCTTCCCTCCTGTAAGCCATGAGCCCGTTTTAATTGCCGGGCAGTCTCAATCACAAACTCGATACGGTCGGCTCCTTCATAGTTGACACATCCTCGACAGACGGGCTCGGTAAAATCCCAGATCATAGCCCACGGCATGCGGGGCAAGTCACATAAATAACATGACTGCCTTCTCGAAGCAGCAACCGCCGCGGACGACATCGCTTTCGCCAAAAAGTGTGGAAAATAAAACTTCTCCAAATGCCCTCCACCGATTTGCTTGTATTTTTAAGTAAGAAAAACAGGCACAGAAAAGTTTTTTTGTTGTATTTTCCCTCCCGACGGCAGCAACAACAATTAAGTTACAAACAGAAGTTCATGGCAGTGTGTACTTTACAACCGTGCGCCTCTATCTATCTCTCCCACTACTACGCTGCGAGCTCAATGTGGAGCGGTGACGTCATCGCCGACACTAAACTTGTGCTTCCAGCTCCAGTTCTATTTACTTGATTCTTCGACAACCCCCCTCTAGCGCATGCTCTCTCTCACCGTCTCTGCCCCCTTTTTCAAAAAATCAATTGAACTGGTGCCAGGAATACAACTGCTTACTCCGGACCAAGCAGAAAAGCCAAATATTGCAAAAAGAGGGTTACTAACATTGTTCTTCTTTGTATCTGTATGTGTTTTTAATATCTACAGCCTATACATGCATCGATATCAGGTGGTATTAGCTAAATACCGTTTTTTAGCGCGCATATTTTTTTAAATATCGCTTCGGCTAACACTAAGCAAGGAAACCGTTACCGTATACAGTCTAAATATAACTAATAATTGATATAAATCCCAGTTTTTGAACGGATGACAATTGATACACTAATTCCCAAATCATTTGTACCGTGTAAAACATGAATCCGTTGGTTAAAAATAGACCAAAAACCTGTGCAAGCTATGAACTTCGTGTGTAGATGAAATCGCTGTCGGACAACAACGTGTTAATGCCCTTTAAGCAACCAGACTCTACCAGTAGCGTCACCAATGTTCTCCAGTTCCCGACTACTCCACGCATGCTCACTAGTGACTGTATGTAATTGGCACTTCGAGCCCCATTTAGCAAATCCACATTCCAGTAAGAATGCCACCGCTGCGTCACAAAGTTTACAGCCCTCAGCCAACCATGCTAAAACAGCTCATGTTACCAAGGCAAATGGCGTCCTTTCTTTTTTTTCTCCTGCACATTTACGGGGAGGTAAAACATGGGACTTTTATTCATGTAACAATACTGGATACGTTTTTTTTTCGTAAACCGTGGACGGTTGTCGAGGGTATTTAAAAACACGAAACCGTCGGGATGATTCAGATTTCAAATAAGATTCCATTTTGTGTAGTCATGTAGGTTAGACCATTAATTGTTACATAACTGCTGTTTTCATACTTCGGGACTTTGCTGAGTGACATCAGCTGTGCCGTGACGAATGATACAACAAAATATACACGTTTTATGCGATACAGGGCATGGCTGGGGGAAGTCGTCATTCAGACTAACATTAAAGTAGCCTATTTTAGAGCAGCTTGCGTCTTTTTTTATTGGAGAGGAAACCAAAGCAAAGGACGTTGAATTTGAATTTAACTGACTACGATCAGGCCCGATTCACAAATTTAAACACCCCAGATTACATTTGGATCACTATAACAACGCAGCTAAACGGTAGGCTACTGCAGGTTCTGAAACTCGGGATGCGTAAAATGCCGTTTGCATTCGGGTTCTCTGCAGCGACTAGGGGGGATTTCCAAATCAAAAGATAGCAACAGGTCTGGCTGTTTTTAAACCGCACGGGCGCAGATGTGCAAACCGTGCTTCCATAAATCTCTCTCCAGCGCGTGAACAGACCTCGTGAGACTGGAGTTACTGCAAGCAGGCCAGTCAGCAGCGCTGTTTTCAATTTCACCGAGTGGGCTGACCTATCGCAGTAACATATAGCCACGAATACTCCTTATATTTAACCGTGAGGAATATGCTTGCTCAGTTGTAAACATGTATTTTTAGATTCGCTATTATTATCAGTAGTAGCCTAGCTAGCTTGCAAGTGCTGTATTCCTAACAGCTTAAGCCCAAGAGAAGACACCAAACGATGATTCTGAACTACAATTATTTTTAGTCATTGTTTTGCCAGGATCTTTAGAGGTAGAGTGAGAATTACTTATTTTGTTGTTACTGGACGAAGCAACGGAAGACAATTTGGCAGAGTCATTAAAAATGTGACTAATTTAAAGTGGTAGTCGTCTGGATAAATTCGTATACTGCAGCTACCTTCATTTTTGGCGTGAGGAGACATAAATCAACGGGTAATGTGTTTTCTCACTCCGTCGCATTAGTTGGTCATCGTACAGATTGCCCACAGAGGTTGCAGCGTTCGATTCCCCGGGTGAGGCAATGCGTCTAAAATCTGCAGACACAAAGCAGGATTTGTTTTTGCAAACCCATCTGACGACGTCTGAAAGAGGAAGTATGTTTAGTCACGTACCAGCTTACCTCGCCCATCCGTTGAACAACACGCTAAATCTCTTGGCCTCCGGCCAAAGAACATGGACATGCGCGTCAGCGTTAAGGCTGTTGCTTGACAGACGACCGAAATCAGACCATTGCCGTGCAAACGCAAATGCGCAGTTTAATATACAAAGACACTTTGCAACAGTGCGAAACGATGTAACCACAAATTAAATATGTTGGGTTAAAAATAAAAGAATAAAGTACAATTTTAGTATGCTCATGTGATATGTATGTCACATTTTTTTTAAATTTAAAGTCTATTGTATTTATACTTTCATAGTCAACAATTACAGCCCTGACTCACACCGAACTGCACAATACGTCCTCCACATGGTCGGTATCAGTGAGCGTGTCAGTAAAGAATCCAGTGCTGACATCACGGTTTCAGCTTCAAATTGTAACAGACAAAAGAGCGTTCTATGCAAACAAAAGGGGCTGCATTTCTCTTCAGAAGACTCGGTGTTTTATCTCGCTAGTAGGCTACCATTTGTGTAGCGATGGCTGTCAGTGGATAATAATAATAACAACAACAATAACCGGCTGTCAGTGGATAATAATCATAACAACAACTATCTATTTTTATTTTAAATTGAAACGCTCGAAGTGTTTTACATGGACAGCTTGGTGAATAACGTGCCTGCCAGACTTGTGTGGTGTCACGGACTGCTGTGAGCTTTTGTATCAGTTTTAATTCATCGCCTGAATCTGAACGGAATTGACAACCCCAAACCGATAAACCCAGAAGCCGTGTGTGTCTCCTTTCACTGCCGTTTTCACTCGCTACTCTCTGCATCTGCTGTGTCACGAGACGCCCCCCTGCGTGTTCTCCCACTCGCAAGAATATTCGGCGACAGACCAGAGCGTTTGGCGACTGGAAAATTTTTCCTTGTGGTGCATACGAGGTGAAATAGTTATAATCACTGGATCCTTTGTTTCGATACAGCTAAAGGTTGCAAAATCATGGGAACAGCAAGGGAAAAAAGGGTTTCATTTTGCATAATATGTTGCCTTAGGTAAGTATAATTTAGCAAATGGCATTCAGGTGACACATTTATGTCTAACACATACTTGCGATCGGACTTTTTGAAAGATGGAGATAATCACAAGGCATTTCCTTGTACGGTTGAATGAAATGACATACTTAGTGTGATCACCGTCATCTTTCCCAGTATAGAAAATGCATACATTCATAAACGTTGCTCTGGGTGTCGGCGTGTAATCAGGACATCAGCATTATGTTCAACGTTTACATTTCGCTCCACTACCAGGGTCAGAAAGTCATCGTTATCACAAGCGGCAGAGAGAGGCAGAGAGCGAGAGAGAGAGAGAGAGAGAGGCCGTCTCTTCTTGTCGTGACTGATTGTGGACACCGGACTTTGGGATTACTGAACCCTGTCATGTGCATGTTCTTTCCCGAAGACCCGCCCCTCACCCCACCGCTGAGTGTGTCTGACATGACATCTGGGTCTTTTGCGTGACATCAGACGCGAGAGACATCTGTACTGTGTGTGAACCGTGGATATGAAAGGCCTGACCTGCTAAGATTGCGGCTAAGCTATTTTTAAAGAGCATGGAGTGGGGAAAATTATATAATACAGTGAGGCTAAAGGGGTAAACCTCTGCCAAAAAAAATCCCACTTAATTTTAGTGATGAATCGTATGTACAACCATGATATTACATAACATATTACTAATATATTAGTCAAAGTAAGTCATGTGATATGGACTAGACTTAGCACTTTGAAGAGTAGGTTTTTTTTTTTTTGGATTTCCCCCCCCCCCCCAAAAATTCTAAGTCGGTGTTCTAGAACTCCATTGCTTTCAATTACCAGTTGTGATCGTCATATCAGCAGTAGAACGTTCAACTAAGAACATTATAATCAAATATTTGTGATTGTACACCTTAAAGGGTTAAGAGGGGCTGTCCTAATGCACAGGCGTTGGGGCCTTTCACTTCCCTTCTCTAGCCAGATGGTTACTGCAATTTCTGTCATATGAGGTCACTTCCTATGTCGTTCAAAATTTACACCATAGAACACGTATGTCCTATGTCCAAAAATATGTCCAGGCTGACCTCTAGAGAGGCATTGCACAATAACTCAAATTCCTTACTTCCTATGGCTGGCTATGACAGGCGTTATGACATGCTTATAACAACCTTGTTGGATTTATGGCATTTAGTTCCATGTAAAATGTTAACAGGGTTTATGATATCTATATCTTACAATGGAAAAGAAAGCCAGCTGAGCCTTGGCATTACATGAACATAATGTTATGTTCTGACGTTATTTTCTGGATTTAGTTTTTTTGCTCGTATACAAAACCTATCCAGGGGACTTTTCATATAGTAGGTTAGACTCTGATGTCATAGACTATCAGGTGCAGGTCACTGTACTTTTCCAAGTTCATGTAGTCAGATGGCTTCCCCTTGTTGCCAAGTAACCCCCCCCCCCCCCCCCCCCCCCCCCGTTCTGTCTAAGACTCTCCTGTAAGCTGCTAATGAAGAATGGGAACATCCCTTCCTCACGACAGTTGCTCTGCTTTTGAAGAAGAGGAGAAACAAACAGGAGGCCCAGCCAAACCCCCCTTCCCCCTTCCCGCCCCCCCCCATATCACCTGGCTTATTGTTGATGGCAGCAACCTGCGGATTACCCGTGTAACACAGTAGGTTGCACAACACCCGCACCCCTGGAACCTGAGACCTGTGTGCTATGGAAAGGTAAGGTCAAAGGTCAGGTTGCCCCACCTTGGCCGTGCGGGGTGCTGATGAGATCGGCAGAAGAGCTTAAGCGGGTTACCCTGGCAACCCCGGTCTCTAATGTTACCAAGGACACAGAAGTGGGCTCATTGTCCCACCACAATCTCTGGGGATAAGTGGTTGGCACATAAAAAAAAAAATCCCCCCCAAGTGTGTGTGCCTGCAGGAGGAGGGTTCCAGAGTTTTGGAAGAGATTCCCTCTCCACTTCTCGAGAACCACTCTGCACTCTAGCTAGCTAGCCAGCCGGGATAACAAGCATGCCGCGCAACCATTTTGACCTACAACCCAGCTGAATTTTAATATTGGCTAGGTGACAAGTGACGGCAAACCTAGCATGAAGCTGGCTTGCATTCTAACCTGGTTTCAGAGGGCCTGGGAAGACGCTATGTCTACACTGCGTGACCACACCGTTTTGAAAAGCAAGACAGAGCAAGGGACGTAATTGAGTTATTGTTTCATGCAATTTTTAAAAAATAAATGTAATGACAAAAATAACCAGAATTCGTGCTAATCTGTATGGTACAAAAAATGTTTTCATAGAATTAACCTGAGTTTTGCATATGCATCGTACATTATTTTCCAATAGCGAGACAGCCCGTCGTGATTTATCCCTTACTAAATTCATTTTTCACTGGATTGGCACATATTGTCATAACCCTGCTTACATCAACAAGTGGACCTTGACTCCACAGAAATTTGTAGTGCATTACAGCAGTCGGCCGCTCCTGAGTGAATAAAAATGTTTGCTTTACCGTCCGTGGACCTGCCAAATGATCAGACCTGATTCGTGTCAAGGTGACCTTTGAGCCAGGAGCCTGAGCCACGCTGCAGACAGCAGTGACATACGACGCAGAGAATTTACTCTCTCGCGAGCGGTCGACAGGAGCGACCAAAACAATGTAGCGTTCGCCACATTGCAGCAACACACACGGTGAATTGCTAAGTCTTTTATTATTTATATGAATACCACTGCAGTCGTCGGTTGACGCATGCTGTTCATGACAAGCAGGCTAGGAGACTTTCAGGCACACGCTGGTTTACATTTAAAGATGTCCCTTGCTTGTATTAGTTTAACAGCAAACATGAGGGACAACTGATGATTCTATTAAAGAATCTGCTTGTCAGGAGGCATGCATACGCACGTGTGTGTGGTATATTTTCAGGAGGTCAGGTGACCAATGGTCTGTCAGGGCTCACATATCCACAGACATTGGTAGTTTGGTCCATTTTATTAGCCTCTCCCAAAGTTCTTTCATCCCACGTTCAGACACCATGACACTGTAAGGTGACTATGTGTCACCCTTCCTGAAACAGTGCCACTTAAAATGCAATGTCATGCATAACAAAGTGGAATTGTGCAAAACTGCACAAGTATATCTACATTTTACTTTTCTTTTAAGGGGGGGGGGGGGACTTTGTCATACAGGTTAAAAATGGTTTATTTGGATGAACTAAAAGTTTTACAGTGCTCAGCTAAAGGAAATTGAACATATTTCTTTTGTCGCAGGTCTGCTGGTTACCGGTTTCCACATGTCGACGAAGTGTTGCAGGTACAAAACAATAACACACAACTGAGCCGTGACTGAACAAACATTTACCATTTCTCCTCCGGCGCCGGTAACCACTGTACCGCTGGCCGCAATCGCATTTTTCTTTCTGCCTTTCTTTTTTATTTTTATTTTTTGATGGGTCTGCGTTTCTGGCAGGAAAGAGTTACCATGGCTACGTCTCTCTTATCAGGATACCCCAAGCGACACGCCGCATCCTGTTTACTGCCAATGCCGTTTCCCCCGCTGCAGTTTTACAACTCAGCCTCAGCCTCGGCCTCAGGCCCGCAGACTGTAGAAAAATAGCCCTGGCCCCCCCGCTGCAGAGGGGGAAGTTGTATTTCTCAGGTCACTTCCTGTAGAGAGAGAGAGAATAACCGTTTCCTTGCCTGAACGGTTACTCGTCTCGCATGTTTGTGTTTGTTTTTTTTTTTTTGTGGGTTTTTTTTTGTGTGTGAGTTTGTATCTGTTGAAGTTGGTAACGCTTGTTGGCACAAGCGACGTAACGTTTTAGCACAAGGGGGGTGGGGGGGGGGGGGGGGGGTCACCGCTTTGCACCCAATATGCTGCGGCTCTGTTTAGTCAAGCCTAACCCAGTGCACGCACAATGAATTGCTAAATCACTTCCTGTTCCTTTGTACTTTCGTTTTTGAGACTCACAGGCCTATTTTTTTATTTTCTCTGCAAAAATGAATGCAGCGCTACTGATGTTGCGCAACACACCTCGGTGGGTCACAAGTGACCACAGTTCACTGTGAGCGAGAAACACCACAACCGGCACTGTCTCTGACACTCTGGCTTTCAGGCTATAAATTAATCTGCGTTTTACAACCAGTAGCTGACTTGAGGGGAAAATGAGGGGATCAATATGTGACAAAGAAGCAGTCAATGTGCAGAAAACAAAAAACAAACAAAAAAAAATGTTCCTGCTAATGTAAAACACTCAATCTCTTTCACATTCGGATTGAACGTACAGATTTTATGACTGGAGTGGGCTGTAATTTAAAGACAGTAGCAAAAAAAATAAACATAGAAAATGAGCAAAAAATAAAAATAGCCAGGAAATACTCTTCCACAGAATATTAGTACAAAAGGCTTGCCTGGATGCCATTTGCAGTGTTCAGCACAGGCATGCACGCACAGCTCTAACGTGACAAAACAGCTGCTGACAATAATTATAAAATGGAAGGAGGAAAGGGCTAAAATAACTGTGTGTGTGTGTGTGAGAGAGACAGAGGGGAAAAACTAGCGCTGGATGGCTAGCATCTGGAGGCGGGAGGGAGGTGATGTCACTGGGGCACAGAGAGGAGACGAGAGAAAAACAAGTCCCTCTCTTATTCTAATCCTCTTCCTAGGGCCAGAGGGTGGGGGGGGGGGGGGGGGGAAGAGAGGGAGGCTGGCACACCGCCAACGCAAGGGATGCTGGGAAACTGTAAAGGATGCCAGGCGAGCCTTGCCGCCAACATTAGAAGCTCACATCTTTGTTCTCAGAAACCTGGTGTCCTGCCAAAGGCCTCATTTAAGCGTTGCAGTATGGCTACGCTGGATGTAGGCCAACTCCTGAGAGCGTGCTGCGCTATCCTCTCTTCTCTCCTCCTCTCCCCCCCCCCCCCCCCCCGCCCCGGCCCCCGCCGTCACTCCCCCCTCCTTCCCGCACCCTCCTCTCTCACTCCCTCCCCGAGCTCCCTCTTTTTTCCCTTCTGTTTTTTTTTTTTTTTTTTTTTTTGTAGCTTCAAAGGCTTTGCGCCAAACATTCAGTGGTTGCTATGGCAGCGGAAAAGTGGAACATAAAAAAGAAAAAATAAAACCCAGTAATGAGTCACCCCTGGATCCAGATGCAGCACATGTGCAGGCACAAAAAAATCACCACCACCCCCTGCCCCCTCCCAACCCCGATAAGGGTTGCCCGTAAGAAAGGAAGAAGAAGAAAAATATCATCAAAACAGAAACATAATAAAACTGGGTGGGTGGAGGGGGGGGCAGATCGAGCCTGAGACTGCAGTTTAATCTGAAACAAATATACAAAGCTTCTCCTTCACTGGATTGTAGTAGAGTACACAGAGTAAACTGCTAAGGCAAAGCTGAGAGAATTTGAAGAAGGAAAAAAAAAAAAGCTGCAATCTGAATACAGCCGAGGGCAGAAGTGCCAAACCTTCACCCCCCTTCCCCCTTTTTTCACTAATAAGACACAGGAAACTCCCCATTAATAAATCACAGACAGGAAGTGTTAGCTTCGTAGCACCGGGGTTGTAGAACGTAATGAGATTTCTGTGGTTTCTTCATGAAGAGGAAAAAAAAAAAAAGCGTTGTTTCAGTTTACGGTACCGTGCCATGTAATGTGTAGCTTTAGAGCTACGCCGCTAGGCCCAGGCACAGAAGCCCTCAATTCGCATTAAATTAAAAAGAAAAAAAAACAAAAAAAACATCAGGTAATACGTCAAACTATAAAAAAGTTACAAGCAGTACAAAGTGGGTCCGTGGACTTCAAGGCTACATTCGCAAATAAACGTGGCCCGCGAAGCGTGTGAAAGGACGTTTCGGACACGCTCCGCGGAGCACGCCGAAATGCGCTTTGTGCCCGCGACAGCGCCAGGCCGGCTTCTCCCTCCAAACGAGTGCCATTCATGTGTCCGCCCACCTCTCTCCTCATCGCACGCACGCGAAATCAGGCTACATTCAGCCTTCAACCCCCCCCCCCCCCCCCCAGCCGCCGTAGCCATAAGCTAGAGATAAAAAAGCCAGCTATGGTGGAAAGTGTTGTTTTGAGATTGCTGTCCGATAGCGTTTCAGACAGTCGTCCCCCCCCGCCCCACCTTTCTCTGCAGCGTGGGTGCGTACAGGTAAACACGCAGTTAATGTTTTACACGGCGCGTCTGACAAACAGCCCCGGCTCGGCTGTTTACTCTCCAGAAAGATGGCGGTAGAGGTGTTGCCGGCAGGCCGGCAGGTAGGCAGGTACACGCAGCGCTACGACGGACGGGGACTTACGACATCGTCCCGAAGTTCGGGCGGGAGCGTCGCGGGGCTCTCGTTTACGCGCCGTTACTAAGAGGCCCGGGCGCTGGTCCCGCTGCGCGAGGTGGGACCTGAAAAATAAAAATAAATAAAAAAGGGCTCAGAACAGGAACGACAGACAGGCCCGACGAGGCTCGACACAGGCCGGTCTCTCATCTGCTTTCAGTGATGTTATTAAAACACGCACACATACACACATACAGACAACACACACACGTGCACACACAACGCATACACACAAAACATGCGCGCACACACACACAAACAGGCTGCCTTGCATGGCAGCCTTTCGCCGTTGAGTGAATGGGTGAATAAGAGGCATCAATTGTAAAGCGCTTTGGGGATATAAATATATAGATAAAAGCATTTGAATAAATGTATTTAGCACGTGACCATGTACAAATGTCAGCGGGTCTTTGAAATGTTCTGTGTGTCACTGTACACTGTAAGCCTACTTATAAAGATCTGTGACCAGCCACTGGCACAGATTATGCTTATGGTTCCTATACAAATGGACCAATTAACAGTGGCTGCTCAAGGGGAGCTCATTTTACAGGAAGTAGACTGAGAGAGACAAAGTTTTCAATGGTTCACAGAGGAGGCGTTTTCACAAGCCTTGACAAATCACATTAAAAAAAAAAAAAAAAATGCATTTTTTGTAACAAATTTTTTGTCTTTGCGCATTTCCGCACACAAATTCTGATGGAAATGTGA
The DNA here is from genome assembly GCF_013347855.1 of Anguilla anguilla. Lineage (NCBI taxonomy): Eukaryota > Metazoa > Chordata > Actinopteri > Anguilliformes > Anguillidae > Anguilla > Anguilla anguilla. The sequence goes on from NC_049202.1 coordinate 7,129,194, forward strand.
AATCACAGAGAAGCCTTTATGAAAACGACTCTGTGGTCCCGACCCCTCCAGGGAAGATCTTTTGTCTTCTTTATTTATTTATTTTTCCTGTTTTACATGACCAGTTAGGCTTGTTGCGCCACCCGTTCCCCCCCCCCCCCCCCGGGTAACCGACGCAAATGGGCCTCACATGGCAGCCAAGATTAACGCCGTCAACTTGCAGCAAGCTGGCGCAATGATGTAACCCAACCATTCGCCTCGAGCGAGAAACTGCGAGTGGCGTGGCGGGTTGCGTAACGTCTGGACGAACCCGTTTTTCGCGACTTTCAGAGAATCCGGTTGGCTGCTTGCGGACAAGAGCTGTCATGCAATTCATCATACTGGCAGAGGTCCCATTTACAAGATGATAAGTCAGGCCTTCCCTGGTCCAAACTACTACTACTACTACACACACACACACACAAGGATTTTTGTAAGTTGCTTTGGCTAAAAGAGCCTGCCAAAAGACTAAATTGTAATAAATACATTTCACAGCTGTGATTCATATATTGCAACATCTGCATGCGGTAATATTTCGCATATTTGCCCGGCAGTATCTTGATAATATATTTTTAGTATGTTCCATGTCTGCAAGCATCCATATGGAATGTCCGAGAGAGAATGTGTTTAAAAAAAATAATACGCAATTTTTTTTTTTTTTTCTTCAGGACAACTCTTATGAAGTGTAAATAAATGAAATCTTCCCTCCTGGTGTTTGGCCATGTATGGAGCAGAAATATGTCTGGCCATGGAAACATCTGAAGCATCAGCGATGACTTAAGCCCTGGAATTTGTCTGAGAGAACATGATTTACTTCACTGCGACTTGTTCATTCAGGATCAGATATTGGCCTCGCTCACTGCTCTGGAGCGGAGACAGAGTCAGCTGACTCTCCGCTATAAAAATCTGCGTTGCACATTTTCTTTGTTCCCCTTGTTTTTCCACAAATCTGTACCTTATATGACCCCGCCTCGACCCCCATTTCCACATTTCCATCTACCCTTAGCCTACCAAAATACATCTCACCACAAACGGACATGTATATAGATATAGATACACAGACATGCAACAAATACCGCAGTGTTGCATTATGGTTAGGGAACTGGGCTTGCAAATGAAGGGATCTCAAACTCCAGTCTTGCCAGAGGAGGGTGGGGTGAGGGGGGGGGGGGTGGTGAAGGAAGCGGTGCGTGCTGTTTACAGTATGTTCCCGCGCTGAAGTGCTTAATTTAAGCCACTGATTGCCCAGTCTGGAGCGTCCACACACCTTGTTTCCAAGGCCTAAACCAGCTGCCGACTTAAAAAGAAACCACAAAAGCCTAAAGGCCTGAGTTACAGATCCCTGCCTTGAATGAAGGAAGTGTAGCCCCCCCACCCCACCCCACCCCACCCCACCCTTGACATCCCCTAGAGCAGTGTAGCTGTAGGGATAGTCGTGCCCCCCCCTCCCCCCCCGCCCCCTCCCCTCCCCTCCTGACTTCCCATCCTGTTGGCCATTTAGTTTAGTTTAGTCTGTGAGGAAGTCGTGCTGCAGCCAAACCTTTCGCAGCCACTGCAGAAACAGTTCCTCCCTTTATAATTTACACCCCGAAAGGCGTCTGGCCCTCTCGGCCGCAGAGGAGATGCCAGGGGGCGCGGTAAATAACGCACACCGAGTACAACGACCCAACCGAGATGAGAAACAGGGAGGAGGGGGGCGGTTTAAATCTCTTTAAACTCTCTTTTGGCTATAAAACAAAAAATAATTATAATAAAATGAAGCTTGTGGTTTTTTGGAAAAATGGCAATGTCGTCTCCTCCTCCACCTAAGGTATCCATGTCACAACGGAAACGACTTTGAACCCTTCCAGCGAACGAATCTGGAATGGCCATCTCCCTTTTTTGCGACCAATCGGAATGCGGTTTCATATCCCGAAGCCCCCCGGACACGCCTTGCTCCGTCGGCGCGGTGGTTTTTCCGACGGTGACCGCAGAAATTCCGCAGGGCCGCCATCATCACCACGGCCACCGGAGTGTTTATCTGAGCCATCACCGCCACCGGATGCAGAAACTTTGCCAAGAAAATGAGGCTTTTTTAAAAAAATTTTATTTTACAAACAGGCCCTGCCGAACGTGGAGACGAACGGGCGGGTCTTGCTACGTGCCGATACCATCACCTCCGCGCACTGCAATAATCTCCAGTTCCATCGCCTCATCAAGGCTAAACGCGGCCTTCTTCCGGAAACATCCGCGCGCCCCCCCCCCCCCCGCCCCTCCTCTCCCACGTCTCCCTGTCCTTATTCGTCCTCAGAAGTTTTTCGTTTCCATGGCTTCATCGCTCATAATGACAGGCGTCGTGAGGCCGAGCGCCGCCGCCGCCCTCCTTTGAACGGCGAGGCGCTCCTGCAGCGAAACGCAGCTGCGAGGAATAATTACCGTTTGTCGATATCCCACAGACGGCTGAAATTACCCCCGAGAAGACCGTCATTAAAGGGAATAACGTTTAACCAAAAACCGACCGGGTAAAAATATTAACGGTTTAAAAAGGAAAAAAAAAGAAAAAGGAAAAAAAAGGTTGGGGGGGAGGGGGGGCGAGCGGAGGCTTCGTTTCGTCCGTCCGCGCCAAAAACGGAACGCGGTTCCACGCCGCGCCGCAAACGCGTCACCAGCCCTTGTGACGAACGTGGGGGTCCGGCCTGAAAAAGCCTACGTTGCGCGGGAAGCGGCGATAGCCATCTTCCTCCCAGACCAGGCACGCTCTTCCTCAGCTGTGGGCACACGCACGGGGGGGGGGGGGGTGGGAGGGGGAGACTTGCGTACATGTTTGTATTGTGACTTCAATTTTTTTTTTAAAAAAAGCTCTAATAAAAATTCCACGAAGGGCATCGATTCACCAAGAGTTCACTGATGGGAGTCGATTCATCTCACTCGCGTTTGCACACGTGAACGTGTTCATCGTCACGGCTACTGTCACTAGTTCAATACCCCAACTCAAATCACAATTATTCAGAACTTAACGTGTAAAACAGGGAGGGGAATTCTTTTACATTTACAAGCTTTACAGGTCTTTTTAAGAAATGTTTTCTTCTGTAATTAAAAGATCATTCATTATGAAAAACTCTGGCCAAATTCACGAGTAACAGATTTGAGTCATATACGAAGTGTGCCTCACTTTGACTATACTCCTTTTTATACACCTTTTTCAGTTTTAATTTTTAAATCAATCAACTTCAAGGACAGGTAAAACCGTGCAGAGTTCGTTGCATTTCTAAAAATAGAAGGTATTAAATCGATTGGATAAACCTGGAGATCCCCATCTTCCCGTCTCTGGCTGGAAGGGATTATCAGCCAGGCAGGAGCGTGGAATAACAGAACGGAGTAATGAGCGCGATGTAAACTCTGTCTGGTAGCATGGCCTCGATTTTTCTAACGCACAGTAACTGTAAAACGGCCTCTCCAGGGGATTACCCTTTCATTCACCACAGAGTCAATTGTGAAACATAATTGTGGGGGGGGAGCAGATTTTTACTGCCAACATTCAAAAGGCCTGTTAGAATGCATCTGCTTTTTTCTTTTTGCATTGTCCATTCACAATTGCTGCTACCGGAACAAGATTTTTGACATTTCCCCCCCCCCACCCCCATTTGCACAGGGAAGCATACCCCTGTATTTGGACTGCAACCTCCGCCATCATCTGTTTGCATAAGCTTTATGTCTGGCCAGCAGCCACACATTCTGTGTGTTTTTTTTGCAACAGTCCGAAAGAATCTGTGATACGTGAAAGCCGCCATTGAAGCCGGGGAGTGGAGGTCACCATCGGTCACTCGTGTGAACAAATCAAATCACAAAAATATATCTGCAGCAGATGTGCGTGTCACTGTAATCCATACATTTAAAAAATATATTTTGCTTGTTCGCCTGTGTGTGTGTGTGTGTGAGAGACAGTGTCTGTATATGTGTACAGTGTGTGTGTGAGAGACAGTGTCTGTATATGTGTACAGTGTGTGTGTGTGTGTGTGGTGGGGAGCGTAAGTGACAGGTGCAGGGCTGGTGAAGTGACCAGACAGTAAGCTTCAGAGGCTCAGAGAGAGAGAGAGAGAGAGAGCTACAGGTTTACGACATAATCTGTCTGTTTGTTTCATCAGCAAACACGGTGCTCTCTCTCTCTCCCTCTCCTCTTCCTCTCTCCCCCCCCCGCGGAGCGCGGCAGGCCGGGTCGCGGCGGGCGCCCTTGAGCAGACGAGATAAAGCCGCTGTACCGTGATTACGTGCGGCCCTGCGTTGCGCAACCCGTGAGTCACGGCTGTAACCACGGCGCCGGCCGCGAGCGTTCCGCGAGCGTGAAAGTGTTTGCATTCGCAGGTCACGGGGGGGGGGGGGGGGGCTGAGTTCTAGCCAGAGGGCAGAGATAGAGGGAGGGATAGGGAGGGGGAGGAGCTTCCAGAGCCCACATGACCTTTGTGCGCGGTGGCGTGACTCACTGACATACACTCGTCACGTCGTTTGAAACAGCAGCTCGCCTTTCCCCTGGATGGCTGACCGGGACGGCTGGCTGTCAAGCCTGAGCCTGTGTGTGTGTGTGTGTGTGTGTGTGTGTGTGTGTGTACGTGTGTGTGCGTGTGTGTGCATGTGTGTGCGTGTGTGTGCGTGCGTGCGTGCGTGCGTGCGCGTGTGCGTGTGTGCGTGCGTGTGCGTGTGTGTGCGTGCGTGTGCATGTGTGTGCATGTGTGTGCGTGTGTGTGCGTGTGTGCGTGTGTGGGCGAAGCAATGCTCATGCAGACTTTCCGAGAATTACAAAGGAAGACCATAAACTGGAGAAATAAAAGCAAATGAACCAAAACGTACAGTCGTGGTGTAATAGGAATTTTGTCCTAAAGGAATTTTCATTTTACTTGCACCAAAAGGATTTCAAATTGATGTAATTTGACCCAGAAATGCCACATATAAGCAGCTGCTGATAAAAACTCAGTGTTTTAGAACAAAAAAAAATATAAGAGGAAAAAGTAGTTCTGCAAGACTTCAAAAACCTGTGTGAGTCTGAAGTGTTTGTATTGTACTGTGATGTCTGTGAAGTGTGTGCATGCGCATGTAAAATAATTGTGTCTAAAACAGCGCTGGCTTGGCTTGTGCTCTCCTGCTCATTTGAATCTCGCACACCGCGGCGCCAGGGTCAGGCCGTCGGGCCGGTCCCCCCCCCCCCCCCCCCCCCCCCCCAAGTGGAGACGCGGTTGGGCCCCGGGCGCAAGGTTAGCGGGTTCCAGCGCCTCTTCGGTCAGGGACTTCCACATCGTTCAGCACGCGCCGCAAGTGAAACCTGAACTGGCAGTATGCAAATCGTTTATTTAAAAAATCCCAGCCGTAACAAAGAAAGCGGGGGGGGGGTTTTTTTTTTTTTTTGTTTATTTTTTTTTAACGAAACGCCCTGGCCAATGGCGGTGGAGCACCGCGCAGCATCGCCAAACAGGAAGTGCGTTTCGTCTCCCTGAACGCCTGACTGCACGAGCCTGCCCTGATTAGAGCGCACCTGCTCTTTCACAGGGTCTGTAGCTCCTCCCACCACACACCCCACCTGTTATAACACAGGTACCACACACACACCACCTGTTATAACACAGATACCGCACACCCCACCTGTTATAACACAGGAACCGCACACACACCACCTGTTATAACACAGGTACCACACACACACCACCTGTTATAACACAGGTACCGCACACCCCACCCATTATAAAAGGGAAGATGCGGCTAAGCAGAGAGACAGGGCCGTAGCACCATCGTCCTCAAGCCACCGTGTCTTTTTTTAACATCAGTTCATAATTATTATTATTATTGAACAAAGATTTCTGGCGTAAAATCAACTCTGACAGAGTTAAATCAACTGCAGCGGTGAGTTTGAAAAGGACACCGTGTGCCCTATTAGAGTTTAAAAACATTTGAAACATTCAAGTTTATTTTTATCCAGAACATTTTGTTAAGCAGCTACACTTTTGGTTTTATTATTTTCTTTTTTTGTCAGCCAATCGGAGGCTGCCGTTCTGTGGCCGTAAAAAACGGTCTTCTCCGCTCCGCTCGGGGGGCGAAGCCGACGGACTGACACAAACAGCCTCCGCAAGCGGCTTTAGAAGGTTCAGGAAGTCGAGGGCGATCGTGTCAGTTGTCAGTCTCGGAGAATAGGAGGTTAATCCCTACATCTCTACGCTCCCTCCCAATCCCCACGCATGTTAATCCCTATGGGGATTCACCACCGTAACCCCCAGAACAGAGGCGTGGGGGGGGGGGGGCACAGATAAACACAGTTGTTGCATAACCAGAGGGGGGGGGGGGGGGTTGGGGGGAGATGTGCAGCGAGGCACCATCTGGATCCATCTCAGAGCCATGACGCTCGTAGCATTCCGCTCGCGCGTGTGAGCCATGGGAACGACGGCTAAACTGAGAATTCCTTGGAGATTCCCGTCATTTTTCCACCCTTCCACGTCAACACAATTTACAACAGAGTATTCTGGCTTTTAACCAAAGCAACTTAAGAAATAGGTGCATTTAACGTGGTCAGCAGACACCGCTAGGGCAACTGATAGATAGCTGCAATCGCATAAGTGCCACCACCAAAGCGCATGCCACGAGACCTAAGACAGAAAGGTAAAAAATTATGCTTTTTAAAAAATATATATATAATTTACATAGTTGAGGTGCAGTCTGAATAAGTGTGATGCAGACCACACCTCGATGTTTGCAGAAAACAGCCAGCAAATCTGGCTTCCTGGCCTGCAAGAAGCAAGGCGAGGGGGGTGGGGGGGGATGGGGCGTGAGGGGGGTGTGGGCACTCTCTCTAGAAGCATCTGCCCGTCTTTAGCTGTTGCGCTGTTTGTTTAGATTTTCTACTCCGTGTCACATGACCGTGGGCCGTGTTGGAAAGTTGCCGTGGTGCCGTCATGGGGGACTCTGCCCCCTCGCAGGAGTTGAGCATTAAACGTTAAACAACACGTCTCGGCCTTTCGCCGACGGGGGGGGGGGCCAGAGGGGCCCTTATCTGTCTCCTGATAACCGTGCCCCCCCCCCCCATTCCCCCACACCGCCCCACAGCTCCTGGCCTCCGTGTTTTAATCGGCCAATGGGAGGGGAGGGGCGTGTTTCCGCCGGGCCAGCGAGTGTCTGCGTTTCCCAACGAGCCGACCGGGTCACTGCGATAACAGAGGGCGCTTTCTGCCACAGCGTGTTCGTTCTGAGTGAGCAACGAGGGCAAGGCACCGACAACCAGTCTGGCCATAAATACTGAGTGAGTGTGTGTGCCAGTTAGAGGGGTTAAGGGTGGCCCGCTGTTGTAGTTAATTTTCAAGGGCTATGACGCACTACATCACACCAGGTGTGTGTCTGTGTGCATGCTTGTGTGTGTGCATGTGCGTGTGCGCCTGCGTGTGTGTGTGTGTTCGTGCGTGCTTGTGTGTGTGCATGTGTGTGCGTGTGTGCGCGTGTGTCCGTGTGCGTGCATGTGTGTATTTGCTCATGCTTGTGTGTACGTGCATGCATGTTTGTGTTAAACTCATGACATGTCACTGTCACATGCTGTCAGCGCCCCCCCCCCCCCCTTTGACACAGTTACAGGGCGGGTTCAGGAGGGCAGCGATGTCACGGGCAGCGCAGGGGAAGCATTAATGATTCACACGCAGCGTCCATGTGACCCGTTCTCTCCGCGCACACACACAGATTGCACCCGTCCCCTCCCCCCTCCCCCATCCCCCCTACCCCCTACCCCCTCCCCCCTCCCCCCTCCCCCTACAGTCTGCTAAAATGTCAAAAGTGCCAGTAACTCGAATCTGCGGCCTGTTTGCGACAGACGCACAACTCAACTCCTTCATTGATTTCTCTCTTGGTGAATCAACTTAATTAGTGTTAAAACACTCTGGCTGGGCTGGGTGGTACAGGGCAGTTCTGAGATTATTAACCACAAAATACTTAAAGTAAGCTAAAAAAAAAAAACTAAAAAAATCCAATGAGAGTGCAAGGAGGGTGTGCCAAAATCTGTCCTCATGGATCAGGTCTACAACATGATTCCAGGATTCTAATCCCCACCCAAGTTTCGCCACATCGGGGGTGTGGGGAAAGGTGGGGGGTGGGGGGGGGGGGGGGTGCTGTTCAGCTCTCAAATCCTCCCGCTGAAAACAATTCCAGGAAAAGGTGACCGTTCCACCTGGAAGTCTTATGACTTCCCTGCTCTAAATCCAGCATCAGAAACTCCCATTGTAACGGTGCTGAATGCCAGGCAGGCGGCCAAAACTGATGATCTTCATTCAGCCCATTACGGCACTGCTGCTGCGCCCCTGCTGAACTCAGCTGCCCCAGGGCCGTCCCAAGGCTTCAAGGCCCCGCCCCCAGTGCTCCATGGCCCTGCCCATAGCAACACAAAAACCATCAAAGTAAAACTCACTCAGTCCAACATATTTTTATGTATTGCTTACATATATGTATATACACATACATATGTATATATATATGTGTGTGTGTGTGTGTGTGTGTGTGTGTGCGTGTGTGTGTGCGTGTGCATGTTAAACAGAAACGAGGGACCTCTTTTTTGTGGCCCCTCAGAAGAGAGCGCTGGCAGAGCAGCAGAGTGTGGAAGAACACAGCGGAACGTCGGCGCGTAGTTTAGGGACTGAGAGCCACGGCAGCACAGCGCAGTCTGAAGCCTGAGTCCTCCTGCCAGAGGGAGGCTCGGGGACCAATTTCACCCGCGCCTCCCGTCACGTATGAAAGCACCTCACAGTAACACCTCCCTCTCTCAGGTGCTGCTTCCCGAATGCTTTCCCATGATCCTCCGGGTCAACGGACTCATTTTTATACACGGGGGCTCAAAAAATAGCAGCATCAGACACTCTTGTGAAGAGGAATAGATTTGTGCTCAACGGGCATGACAGTTATGTACAAAAACAACCCTCGCCTGGAGAGGGTTATGGGCCACTTAGTCATTTTTAATGAACGGGAGAAGGCAAGACGGACGTTTTAATGAACGGGAGAAGGCAAGACGGACGTTTTGATGTCCGAGAGGTTCGATTCTGGGCGTCGCGGGTGGTGAAACAGCACTTCTGTTCTGTCCAGTAAACGTGCTGAAGTGTCTCAGTGTGCCCCAGCCCTCCTCCTTCCTCCTGGTCAGTCAGATTTTTTTTTATTTAGTCGAATTCTGCAGCGTTCTCGAGTGAAGAATAAGGCCGAAAATAGTCCTGCTTTGAGTGTCGTCGCACAGACCCCGCGAAGCATATCGACCGGTGGCAAAACCGCGGCCATCGTCTTCAAGGTCGACACGGCTGGGAAAAAAAAAAGAAAAAAAAAAAGACAGGCCTTGTTTTCAAAAGAAAATTAGAGAGGCAGGAAAAACACACACACACTCTCTCTGTGTGTGTGCATGTGTGTGTAGAGACTGAGGGTGGGGGGACCTTTACAGGGAATCTGGTGGTGCCTGTATTGAGGGCAGCTGTGGCCCTTACTCAGCATTACTGTCTAATTTCAATCATTTCCACACAGAGCAAGAGCCCAGTGCACAGCTGACCAGCCTGATGTGTGCTGGGGGGAGGGGGGGGGGGGGAGAGCGAGTTGGGGAAGAGAGAGAGAGAGAGAGAGAAAAAAAGAGAGAGAGGCCCCCACAGCGAAAGAGGAAACGCAAAAAGAAAAAAAAAGTTTTCCAGTCCAATATGAATGTGAAACTGTGCAACGGGGCTACTTACAGCCAAGGTTGAAATCCATCAAAGTTTTTCAAATTATTATTATTTTCTTTTAAGCGGTCTTCTCTCGTCGCTCCTTTTTTCGTGCCAGAAGAATGTCACCTTGGCACTGCGGTGTTCCTCGTTCATCTCCCCCCCCCCCCACCCCCCCACTTCCTGCAATTCCCACCAACCCCTTCGGGAGCACAGGGGAGCGCCCCAGATCCCTAATGCTTCCCAGATTTCTCCCGTCCGCAAAAAAACGTGTTCTGCGACATTGCCACTGCTGAAAGCACCCGTAACAAATAAAATTCCTTTGATCAATGACCTCGATGATTCACTAAACACTACAGTGGGGGAGGGGGGTGGGGGTGTGGGGGGGGGGTGTAACCGTAGGACGGAACACTACAGCAGATGACAGGATGCATTTCTTTTTGTGATTATTAACATTCACAACGGTTAGCTGTGCCATTTTTTGAAAGGATCAAGTCCATAACGCTCCAGGGAAAGGTACAAAACGAAATCTTGGGCCACAGAGGAAGTTTCAGGTGTTATTTGGGAAAGGATAAATTCCATAATGCACAGGGAAAGGTAAAAAAACAAAACAAAAAAAAAAACTTGGGCCAAAGAGGAAGTTTCTGGAAAACGCTTCAGTGGCCCCAGACTCTGTGTCACACCGAGCCCTCTGTTCCAGCGGCCGGAAGGCTGAGATTAGATTGGAGCTGTCTGGGGAAGCTCAGATGTCACGCAGTCAGACTGCTGAAGCAGGAGAACACCGCTGTGGAAGGAGGATGTTTTAACTTTCCAAATTGGCTGCGCTACGTGCTAACGTGTAGTCTGAGCGGCTGCGCTACATGCTAACGTGTAGTCTGAGCGACTGCTCTACACGCTAACGTGTAGTCTGAGCGGCTGTGCTACGTGCTAACGTGTAGTCTGAGCGGCTGTGCTACGTGCTAACGTGTAGTCTGAGCGGCTGCTCTACGTGCTAACGTGTAGTATAAGCGGCTGTGCTACGTGCTAACGTGTAGTCTGAGCGGCTGCTCTACGTGCTAACGTGTAGTCTGCGCGGCTGTGCTACGTGTTAACGTGTAGTCTGAGCGGCTGTGCTACGTGCTAACGTGTAGTATGAGCGGCTGTGCTACGTGCTAACGTGTAGTATGAGCGGCTGTGCTACGTGCTAACGTGTAGTCTGAGCGACTGCTCTACGTGCTAACGTGTAGTCTGAGTGGCTGCTCTACGTGCTAACGTGTAGTCTGAGCGGCTGCTCTACGTGCTAACGTGTAGTCTGAGCGGCAGTGCTACGTGCTAACGTGTAGTCTGAGCGGCTGCTCTACGTGCTAACGTGTAGTCTGAGTGGCTGCTCTACGTGCTAACGTGTAGTCTGAGCGGCTGCTCTACGTGCTAACGTGTAGTCTGAGCGGCTGCTCTACGTGCTAACGTGTAGTCTGAGCGGCTGCTCTACGTGCTAACGTGTAGTCTGAGCGGCTGCTCTACGTGCTAACGTGTAGTCTGCGCGGCTGTGCTACGTGTTAACGTGTAGTCTGAGCGGCTGTGCTACGTGCTAACGTGTAGTATGAGCGGCTGTGCTACGTGCTAACGTGTAGTCTGAGCGGCTGCTCTACGTGCTAACGTGTAGTCTGAGCGGCTGCTCTACGTGCTAACGTGTAGTCTGAGCGGCAGTGCTACGTGCTAACGTGTAGTCTGAGCGGCTGCTCTACGTGCTAACGTGTAGTCTGAAGGCAGTCCACTGAATTTCTAACAAAATGGCCAGCGTCACTCAAACATTTTTTTTTTTTTTTTTTTTTTTTTATCTTGTAGGAAACTGGACCCAGGACAGCCAAGCCTGTTCACATGTGCCACCTCCATTGTGCCACTGTCTGAAAGTCCTTTTTTTTCATGAGGATCACTTTGTTCCTCTCCACCCATCACACCCAACACCCCACCCCCCCCACCACCACCATCTTTAACCCTCACCCTCTCCAGTCTGTTCACGTACCACAATACAGTTTCTCTCAATTCACAATGAATGTGAACTCGATCCTCACCCCCTCCCCGCCTCCCCCGCCCTTGTGTATCCAGGCAACCGGATCTTATGAGAGACGCTGACCTACAACTTCACAGCGGATTGAATGACGGGCCGAATGGACTCCAGCCGCGCGCGAAGTGGGCGGGTCCGTCTCACCTTTCAGACGGGCTCAGAACCGAGACAATAAAAAAAAGAAAGGAGGAAGTTTCAGAGCGTGTGGGTGGGGTGGGGTGGGGGGGAGGCAGGTGGGGGGTTGGGGGGGACCTGGGGTTTCGGAGGAAGCGGGATCAACACAGGGCTGGGCTTCTCCTCTGCACAGGTGACTGGAGAGGCTGCAGAAACTAGTTTAAAGTGATTCTGGGAAACGGTGTTCCTGGGAACGGTATTAGGAAACACTCCCTCCCATTTTAATCCACTGAGGAACAGAACAGCTTGCCCCTCCTCAAAAAAAAGTCACGAGACAACGTCAAGGAAAACCTGCGCCCACACCGGCCCTTTTCAGACAAGACTGAACACTCCTGAGCTGGACTCACAGATTCAGATTTGGACCTCAACACAGAGCCAAGGGCCTCGTGAATAACAGTAAATCGGTAGCGAACAACAATGTAGTCATTCCATCCCTTTTGCTAATTAGAGCTGAATTAAATACATATTTTGCTGTTCAGTTGGAGTACAGCGATCACTTCGGAGCAGGGAAAAAGCCCTTCAAAATCAAGCGTGTCTTTTTTTGAAAAGGGAACGTACACAACTGACGCGTGACTGACTGAAAACACACCTGTGTTATGGGTTGGGCTGCGCTGACTGTACTCCAGGGCGCTGGACACTTTGGCACATAGACATCCACACAAACGCCTCCCGTTTCTTTCATTCTACCTGACTGATGTGCCCCTGTGCTGGGGGGGGGGGGGCAGGTGATTACAAAGCAATACCTACACCCCCCCCCCCCCTCCCCCCGGGGGTAAATGTAAACAGTCCTGACAAAAAAAAAAGGTAAATCCTCCAGTAGCGACTGTAAACATCCCCGGGGGCTTAACATGAGCACAGGAGCTCGGCCTTAAAAGGAGGCCCCAGCACATCTGAAGGGTTGCCTTGGAAACCTCCCTTTTCTTCCGCCTGGCTTTTGTCCGCCCCACCCTTTAGACAACACCCACACCCACACCCACCCTCCCCCAACAAAGGTGTCTGCTGAGATAGTGCGGGGTTTCCATTAAAGGCGGAAGCGCCGTCTGACTCTGAACTCCTGCCTGGATAAAAGAAACCCCCGCCACCCCCCTCCCCGCCACCACTCCCCATATGCAGCAGGCTAACAAATCCAATCATGCAGAGCGTGATGTCACAGGCTGCTGATGCACTTCAGCACTCAGGTGTTTTTTTTTAAGTCACTGATTGGCTGAGAGAGTCACACGAAGAAACACACCTCATTTCCCAACGAGGCGCTGTGGTCCTCTAGGACTGGAGTGAAACATGCAGACATTGCAGTCCTCCAGTACTGGAGTTAAACCTGCAGACACTGCGGCCCTCCAGGACTGGAGTTAAACCTGCAGACACTGCGGCCCTCCAGGACTGGAGTTAAACCTGCAGACACTGCGGCCCTCCAGGACTGGAGTTGAACCTGCAGACACTGCGGCCCTCCAGGACTGGAGTTGAACCTGCAGACACTGCGGCCCTCCAGGACTGGAGTTAAACCAGCAGACACTGCAGTCCTCCAGTACTGGAGTTAAACATGCAGACACTGTGGCCCTCCAGGACTGGAGTTAAACCAGCAGACACTGCGGCCCTCCAGGACTGGAGTTAAACCTGCATTAAATGAGTTCCTCAGACGAGGTCCTATTTTGACTGGGTAATGTTACATTACCCGACGATGACAACATTCGGGTTAAGACGATGTGACCCAAAGGGATTTCTATGTCATCTCTTGCAGTATTAATGAGGTGAAAGACGAATAGTTTCTTTCTTTTTCTTTTTGTTTTGCTGTGTTAAGCTGTGCGTTATGAATGGGATGATTTTTCAGGCCGTGCAGCAGCCTGCAGCACAGCTGCACAGTGAACTCTGAGGAACCGGGTTTCCTTCCGCGCGCGGAGCAGGGAGACAGAGCGCCCTCTCATTCCCGGGCCGAAGCCTCCTGGCCCGCCCGGGCTCGGAAGAATTTCACACAGCCCCGCGAGACGGCTACTGACCGACCCGGAGAACCCCGGCTTCTGTGCTCCCATTCAGACCCCGGGGGGGGGGGGGGGGGGGGGGGGGGGGAACGCGAGTCTGCCTGGCACGCGAATAACGTCCGTACACTTGTCTGGGCCTTCAGAATCTGTGCACACAGTGCGCGACTCAAATCAGCAGCTAGCACACACACTCCAGCAAGCGCACACACTCCAGTCCGCAAAACTGTTGCCGCAAATACTACAGTCTAAAATATAGTACTGTAACGTACTATCATCAAAAATACTACAGTATACTATTCTAAAATACCACTGTCTAATTGTACAACCACCTGGCCAGCTTGCATATGGTCAGTTGCACTGATATGCTCTAATATCGAATTCAAACATTTTGTCATTCATTTTAAATTCTCAATTACCTTACTTACTTCATGGGAAAAAATACAGAAAAACTGGAAGCCTAATTTAGAGGCAGGAGGTGAGTGGAGCTTTTATGAAAATGAAAATTCCGCCTCCCTGCTCCCCCCCTCCCCCCCGCCCCACCTCTCTGACTATTACAGTGACCTTCCGGCGATTTTGTCTTTTCCTTCATTTTCATCATTTGCATATTTTCATCACCCGTCTCCCTTTCTCTCCCAATTACTGCGGATGCTGGAGTTCCGCTCCCTCACACCCCGCACCCGCCCCGTCCGATCCCAGAGGTCACAAGCTCTACCCAATCCCAAGCCCTCTCCACGGGAATTAAACACGGCCAAACTTGTGACCCGATGCAGGAAGAGGAAGTGCACTGTTATTCACCCTCTGTGGATGAGGTTTCTTGGAATGTTATTTTCAGACTTCTACAGCCAGTGTTCTAGAACTCCGCTGCTTTCAAACACCAGCAGTGATCGTTACATCAGCATTAGAATGTTCAATTAAGAGCATTCTACTCACACACATTTGTGATCTCACACCTTAAAGGGTTAACAGGAAATCCAAAATGTCGTAATTGAAGGGACGTGTCAATCCCCCTTCCTTCACCGTCACGTCCAGTTTGTTTGTTTTGCGGGGCTGCCGTGGAAACGCAGGCAAAGGCGCCAGCGAGATGCTCCAGTGACGCGCCTACGAGCAGGCCGAGAACACATCGCGGGTTCAGATTCATCGTCATTCGCCGCAGAAACCATCTGAAAGAATGGGGGGGGGGGGGGGGAATTCCCACTTCGGCCAGCCATGACACACACGCAACTGCCCGCCATCAGCTGCGAGCCACTGCCCTGTCACGGGCCATCGAGCCCAGTGGAAACAGGAAGTGACACGCAGGCAGCGACTTTCCGCCCCACCTCAGCTCTCACGGGTCAGATGGGGAGAGAAAGACAGAGCGAGAGAGAGAGAGAGAGAGAGAGAGGGAGAGGGAGAAGAGAAAGAAAGACCTGACAGACTCCTCTCTCAACCCAAAGCCCTGGCTTCCCAGTTAGTGTCAGGAAGGGGGGGGGGGAGGGGGGTTGGTTGAGGTTGGGGGGAGCAGGGGAACTGGAGTGTCATGTGATGTCATCACTGGCTCTGGCTCTGCTTCTGCCATCACAAATCAACAAGGACCCCATCAGGTCTTTAACAAGGGGCCCCAGTATGTTTACACTTAGCATTTACAACACAACACACACACAGGCCAGCACACACAAATGCATGCCTGCACACACACACACACACACACACACACACACACACGCACGCACGCACGCACGGCTGCACACACAAACGCTCATGTGCATGCATCCTCACGCAAGCTCCCACAGTAACAACACAGTCACGGAATGAATTATTACTTACGGACGCCCCCCCCCCGGCCCCCCCTGGCCCCCTCCGCATGCACGGGCTGACCCCGGCAGCACTGTGCCTCAGAGGTATGGGGGGGGGGGGGGGGGGGCTGGGGAGTCCTGCTTCCTGCTAAAACGCTCCAGTGGGGGGCATCCCGTCACACAAACACAGGAGAGGCCGGGGGGGGGGGGGGCTGGGGGAGACACACCGCAGGGCAAACTCCGCTTCAGGGGCCTTTTCCGCGACCTTTCGACCTCTCCCCCCTCCGTGCCAAGCGGCTTCCGCTGTGCTGCTCTCATGTAACCCCCCCCCCCCCGGGCTGAGGGGGGCGATGGAGAGTTCACAGGATAGCGTGCACTCAGCTGAGCCTCCGTTCACGCACGGTTGGGAGGGGGGGGGCTTAATTTTCATAAATTATGCATCTACACTCACGCTTTCAGTTTCATCTTCCATAAATATCAACAGCGCCCCCCCCCTCGCCCGCCCACCCCCGCGTTGGGAGACTCCCATCGGCAAAAAACAAAAACACTCCCGCACACGGCCTCCAGCCGGAGAGTCGCTTCGGATCGGGCGCCCGGATCGGCGCGGGAGCGCGTCACGGCATGCGATTCCCCCCCCCACCCGCTGTGGTCGCCCCGCGGGTCGGTCGGTCCTTAGTCAGTTTGCACGCCGCACGCGAAGCGCGGCCTCGTCCCGCGTAGCTGGCATTAGCATCCGCGGCGCTATCCGCCCGTCCGCCCGCCCGCCATTACGCGGGCCAGCCGCCGCTCATTTGCATTAACGGCACGTCGCCTATTCAGCGCCCTTGACCAGCTTACGTGTTGTGACAGCAAATTGGTACTCCGGGTGACAGCAGATTGGGGCTCATTTCCTGTGTTGTCTGTGAAGTCTGAAGTCTAACTCAATTAAAGCTCAAGTACTTTTTTTTTTTTTGCTTAATGAATAATGGAAACTCGAAACTGAACATAATTGGTTCTTTCGCTTGCTAAACCACGCTTGTGCTTTCTGATATGGAAATGCATCCTCTCCGGTGGTTTCGAGAGCCATTTCATAATTCATTTCTCAGGCCCAACCGTGCGCATTGTCGGGAGAACTTTGCCTTCAAAGTCACATTTATAAAAATGAAACTGAAATACAACCAAGTGAACAAATGAGAAATTATTTAATTCCACTGACAGTTCTGATAGCGCTTGTAAAAATAAAAAATGTAAAAAAAAAAAAATTAACGCAACACTACAACAAAAAAAAAAAAAAACCCCAGACCAAATTATTTTCCGTCCAAGGGCCGGTTGCTGGTTAATCTTTTCTGGGACTATTACGGTACAAGCCCTTGAATCCTCCTTTTGTGATCTTAAGTGGTTCCAGCTAACCCAGTTTTTTCCCCTCTCTTTCCCTCTCTGACGAACGCCCTTCTCAAAAACTTGAGCATCGAGTCGGTTCATTCATCTCAATGGGAGGCGGCCCCCGGCAGCCAAAACACACCATTCCTGTCGACTTGAGTGCCTGTCACTGGAGGCCCACCTGAGGAGCTCCAGGAAGGGAAAACAGAAAATGAGTGAAAGACAGCTTCCTGTTCACGCCCTCCGTAGGGGACGGCGGGGGGAGGGGGGGCGGAGTTTGCGTAAAAAGCGAGAGGAATGACAATTAGCGGATGATTGGGCCAGGCGGGAGCCAATCAAACGCTGAGGGTGTGAGTTCGGTCTCTTCAGAGATAACCAGATATAAGTAGGGTCGGCAAAGAAAGCCCTGCCTGGAAGCTGACGATCCAAAAGCAGTGGTGTCAACTCTTCGCAGGAAGTGCAGTATTTTGCGCATTAAACCACAATTAAAATGCAGAGTTTTAAAAAAGGAAACAAAAATCAATTTCAGAATTCAGTCTGCAATAGTTTCAGATTGTATGCAGTTGCATGCAGTAAAAGAGGATTGGGGTTCATTCATGAAAATACTAATCTAAACTCACAGGCTGGTCTGCTCTTAGAACAGGATGTCAGGGAATCTCTGGGACCTGTAAATTTTCCAGACATCAGTATTCAGCTTTTCCCCCCCAATCCCACCCAATTCCGGAATGGATTTGGCAGGGGAAACACACACGCACACAAACACACACACACACGCATGCACACACAAACACACACACACACACACATACTCTACAACTGTGCCTGTACAGGGCCACAGAAACACAGCCGCCCTTTTCTCACACAGCTGTTACAAAGGTATGTAGATCCATGGCTTCAGTCCACAGTGTGGAAGTCTACAACGAGGGGGGCGAGGTGGG